>NC_134577.1:78649416-78949416 GCF_050947875.1 Dermacentor variabilis | reverse complement strand
TGCGCAAGCCGCCGCGGCGACGGCAGCTTGCGACGTGGGGAGTGACGTCACTAGCCTTTCGTGTATAAAAGAACGAGCCTAGCAACGATTTTCAATTTTGCCGCAGCACCGCTATGGGTGGCGGCGTGCTGTCAAAATTACCATTATTCTCATTACTACAATTACTCCAACTTTCCATTCCATACCATTACCTTAAAGCAATAAAGCATTGCATACCCCCTCCCCCCCCCCCCCCCAGCAGTTTTACCGGTGGTTTTCAACAGCTTTGCTGGACATTCGCTTTCGCACGCCCGGGATGGCGAGTCGATTTAAAAAAAATATTTATTTGGACTCTGCAGTTCGAGCCAAATTTACGTGTTCATAGCTGCGTCGCCTGTCAGAGCTCATTTCGTCAGAAATGTTACTGTTTACATGTATACTGGTATGTTACTTATGTTTGTTGTAACACAAGTAACATACAACGTTACATAAGTATGTTACTTATGTATGTGCGCACTATTTGTGAGTACTATACACTATTTTGTGAGTAGAACTTGCGAGATCATCGTAAAGGTTGTACAAATTTCACGCAAGCTGCAAATTCATATATCACATTTGTCAGTTGGAGAGGCTTTAACTGTTTAATTAAAGAAAAGGACAATTATATTCCGGGGTTTTACGCGCGAAAACTACGGTTTCTTTCTGAGGCACGCCGCGCAATGAAGAACTCTGGATCAATTTTGACCACCTGAGTTTCGAGGGGGAACTGAGTGCCAGTTCCCTCTCGAATTAGCCTAGACTTGAGGAGGGAACGGAAGAAACTGGTACATAAGAAGCCGATCAATGAGTTAGCGGTAAGAGGGAAAATAGAGGAATTCCGGATCAAGCTAGAGAACAGGTATTCAGCTTTAAATCAGGAAGAGGGCCTTAGTGTTGAAGCAATGAACGACAATCTTACGGGCATCATTAAGGAGTGTGCAATAGAAGCCGGTGGTAACTCCGTTAGACAGGATGCCAGTAAGCTATTGCAGGAGACGAAAGATTTGATCAAGAAACGCCAATGTATGAAAGCCTCTAACCCTATAGATAAAATAGAACTGACAGAACTTTCGAAGTTAATCAACAAGCGCAAGACAGCTGACATAACGAAGTATAATTTGGATAGAATTGAACATGCTCTCAGGAACGCAGGAAGCCTCAAAACAGTGAAGAAGAAACTAGGAATAGGCAAGAATCAGATGTATGCGTCAAGAGACTCCGTAAAAGGCTACACAACAATTGACCATATTCACACTATCAATCAGGTGATTGACAATAGTGCGGAATATAACCAACCCTTATATATAGCTTTTACTGATTACGAGAAAGCGTTGGAATCAGTCGAAACCTCAGCAGTCATGGGAGCTTTACGGAAGCAGGGTGTAGACGAGCCGTATGTAAAAATACTGAAAGATATCTATAGCGGCTCCACAGCCACCGTAGACCTCCATAAAGACAGGAGATACGATATCTCCAATGCTATTCACAGCATGTTTACAGGAGGTATTCAGAGGCCTGGAGTGGGAAGAATTGGGGATAAAAGTTGATGGAGAATACCTTAGCAACTTGCGATTCGCTGATGATATTGCCTTGCTTATTAACTCAGGGGACCAATTGCAATGCATGCTCACTGACCTGGAGAGGCAAAGCAGAAGGGTGGGTCTAAAAATTAATCTGCAGAAAACTAAAGTAATGTTAACAGGCTCGGAAGAGAACAGCAGTTTACGATAGGTAGTGAGGCACTGGAAGTGGTAAGGGAATACATCTACTTAGGGCAGATAGTGACCGCGGATCCGGATCATGAGACTGAAATACTCAGAAGAATTAGAATGGGCTGGGGTGTATTTGGCAGGCATTCTGAGAGCATGAACAGCAGGTTGCCATTATCCCTCAAGAGAAAAGTGTATAACAGCTGTGTCTTACCAGTACCCCCGTACGGGGCAGAAACCTGGAGGCTTACGAAAAGGGTTCTACTTAAATTGAGGACGACGCAACGAGCTGTGGAAAGAAGAATGATGGGCGTAACGTTAAGGGATAAGAAAAGCAGATTGGGTGAGGAAACAAACGCGAGTTAATGACATCGTTGAAATCAAGCAAAAGAAATGGGGCATGGGCAGGACATGTAATGAGGAGGGAAGATAACCGATGGTCATTAAGGGTTACGGACTGGATTCCAAGGGAAGCGTAGCAGGGGGCGGCAGAATGTTAGGTTTTCGAAGGAGATTTGGAAATTTGCAAGGACAACATGGCCACCATGGGAGAGGCCTTTGCCCTGCAGTGGGCATAACCAGGATGATGATGATGACTCAGTTCCCACTGAACGGGCCTTTGTTTTGTGCATTTCACCTCCATCGAAACGAAGCCGCCGCGACCGGGATTCGATCCCGCGTCCTAGCTCTTATTAGCGCAACGACATAGCCACTACGCCACCATGGCGGGTTTTCTGATAGTTATACAAATACGTATTTGTAAACCTCGCGCTTTTAAATTTACAACGAAGCCGTTTATGGCTTGTATCTGAAATAAATAAAATGTGTCCGAGATGTTGACAAATAAAGCCTCGCCTAGTCACGTGGTACACAGCGGCGAGGCTCGAGCGAGCCCAGTAGCAACGCGTATCCGCAGCGGATCACGTGACGTGACGTCACACCTTCACACTTGCCTGTCGGCGACTGAAGGTCACACGCGCGCCGAGATTAACCTTGGGAGTTGTACCTCGAGGAGTAGAGCTTTGGCTCTACAACAATGCGCCGGAGCGGTGAACGCTGTTTCCCAAACGCTAGTCTATGACGATGCCTGTCGAAAACGTGAGTGTATATCTACAAATAAAAAAATATAAAGAAATATAAAACAAGTAAATAGAAATGAACAATAAAAAGTAAAAATAGTAAAAATAAAGATAAATTTTAAAGGAATACAAAAATAAGGAAAGACGAAAGGAACAACGAAATTGTGTTCGTGCCTTTATTCAAGCAATATAGCATCACCAGCATCGACAATTTAATATAGATATTGAGCAATACAGATTCGCTGGTCTTCCATGTTCACATAGTGGAAGGGCTCTGAATTTTTTTTTTTTAAACTGAAACGTTTACGGCCATTTTAGTAAAAAAAATTATTCCGTAAATCAATATTCAGCTTCATGGAGTTGCTGGATTTCATGTTTCTCGCTTAAGTTCGAAAAAAAAAGATAACGTTGCTCTATAGTCAGTTCAAGTGTTGTTATAATGAGAGCACGCAGTTCTGCGTTTTACATACTTTTTTTATTCGGGCAATCGTAGTTAGCTCAGTGTCAAAGCGTTCACTCTTGAGGCCACACTTTGTTTTATGCCGAACGTGACCCTCAGATTATATTGGTGCGCTCTCGCAAGGGGGAGACGACGACGACCACCACCGGCGCCACTTCCGAGAGCGAGGCGACTTCGAGCACGCGGGGCTCCACGTCGCTGGCCACGTCGGGGGAGCCGTCGACGACAACGACGACGCGGCTTGTGTGGACGTCGCGGCGCTCGCTGACGGACGTGGACTCCTCGCGGGTTTTCTTGGCGCGCCCGGCCCGAGCAAGACGAGCGGCGGAACGGCGTCGGGTCAGGGCGGAAGCGTAAGCTCGCCAACAGCAGCGCGGCTGTTCGCTAAATCGGGAGTACCCCCCTCGTCGCTGACGTGAGGCGCTATAACGTAAAACTATTCCAAACTTTTCTATTCCAATTCTGCTATCAGCCTTCCACGATTGGTCAAGAACTTTTTTCGACCACGCCCACTTCACCTGTCTGTCTTGCGACGTCACGAAAACCGCGATACCTCCCCATCTGATATGATGTGTACACACTGATTATGCATGATGTGACAGAAAAAAGAAAAAAAACAGTTATTTCTGATTCGACCCCTTCTCGCCATTAGCCCTCGGCTATTGGTAAAAAGTTTTCGGGCTGCGCCCACTTCACCTGCGTGTAACGCGACGTCACAAAACCGCACAAACTCACCGCGTCAGAGTGACGTGTACGCGATAAAGATGCATTAATATGCCGAACAAAACCGAATTTTCTTCAGAATAGCCGCAGTCTGCCCCGTTCCGAAAGGAATAAAAGATGGCCGAATTCTGAGACGCTGGCTACTCGCACCTGCCGGGAGAGCATGGGTGTATTTGCGTATACTAAAACTTCTCGCGTGGCCGTGTAACGTTTTCGAGCACTTTCGGCACGTTTACCACCTCATTCTGCCACCTCTTCTTTGCTGAGGGTCAGTTTTAGCGTTATTCTTGAGCTTCCGTTGCATGCCGCCGCAATTTTCGACCAGCCATCACAAGGTAAGTAAGGGAAAGCTGAACAATCGCAGACGCCGGCACCACCTTCTTCATTTGGTTATCGATTTTCAGTGCACTGGCTCTGCCCCAGTGAATCCCTTTCCGCTTGAGTGTTCTCCTCGCCTCTTGTCAGCCAATTAGATACGACAAGCCTGCTCAGTGTAGGCAATGTTATTCGTTTTTCAAGCAAACAAAAGTGACCTCCTATGAACGAGGAGAGCGTTTGATTGGTCTGTTCATACAACCCTGCAGGTGACCGCCCGGTGCTTGCGTCGGTGTTTACGCAAATTTGACGTCAGGAATTTGGAATAGAAACATATTGGAATAGTTTTACGTTACAGGGCCCCTGCTCTTAAAACCCCGTGGTGCAACAAACACAGTTGACCGTCGAAAGAAAAATTGGAACAAATTGATCGCCTTTATTTCCGGCTACGGAGAGTACATTTGTTAAGGAAAAAAAACAATAAACGGTTATTTAACTTAACGCATAATTACTACAGTTATCACTGAACGGGTAATTGATTCGTTGAATAATCCACCAACTGGGGAAACATTTTCACTCTAGCAAACCAAAAAGCAAATGTGAACTTTGCGTTAGAGGCTTCTCGCTCTCGAATTAGGATTTTGGGGCATCAGACCGAACGTATACCGTGATAGAGTCGTTGGACACTGCAGGTTTGAAGGTGTAATTAAGAGAAAGCTTTCGAGAAAGCTTAAAGTCTGTTATAAGGAAGCAGAAAAGGCATGATAACGATATTCGTGATTGTCAGTAGGCCTCTCTAATCCGTGTAAGGGTACGTTTACCTAGGCCAATGACTCCCAGGGAATCGTGGTCAAGAGAAGGAAATTTGCAGAAGAATAGAAATGGGCTGGAGTGCATGCGGCAGGCGTTAGCAAATCATGGCTGGATGCTCACCTCGGTCGTCGAAAAAGAAAAGGGTACAATCATTGCTTTCAGCTGGTATTAACATATGGGGCAGGAAATTGGAGGTTAACAACGAAGCTTGGGAAGAGTTTAAGGACCGCGCAACGAGCGATGGAACGAAAAAAGTGTTATTATACAGGCGTAGCATTAAGGAACTGGAAGACAGCTGTGTCGATTAGAGAACAAACGGGAATAGCCGATATTCTATTTGAGATTAAGAGAAGAAGAAGAAAAGAGCTGGGCAGGTGATGTAATGCATGGGACGAACAACCGGTGGACCATTAGAGTCACAGAATGGGTACCAAGTGAAGGCATGCGCAGTCGAAGACGGCAGGAAATTAGGCTGCGTAATGAAATTAGGAAATTTGCTGGCATAAAATGGCGTCAGCTCGAGCGAGGCTTAGTTAATTGGAGATCGCTATCGAAGCGACCTTCGTCCTGCAGTGGACGTGTAGATAGGATGACGAAGATGAAGAGAAAGGCTTAGTTTGGAAACAAGCTCAATTTCCCCTTTCGAATGCATGTGAAACACTGTGAAATAGTTGGTGAACCGACTTGAATAAAATGTTTTTGAATTTATGAGACACAGCATACCGCTGGAAATTTTGGTTTTGTCCCTCAAGTTATTTTAGACAAGGTCTCGAAAATCGGTAAAAAAAAAGAGCTTGAGCATAAAAGATACATATGTGTAACTCTGCACCAGAAACTGATATCGCAGTTCTGTTCTGTCAGAATATTGAAAGACGGCAAATGTGAGGTATGTTTATAAATTACCTGAAGCTGTTACAATCCTTACCACGGTATATAGAGCAAAATCGCTACTCGCAAATTAGTGTGTATGTTTCAGAGCGAGGCATAGTAAACAAACTTGTTCGCTTTGATGTCGAGCAATACATGCAGTTTACAAAATTGTGATTTCAGTTTTTTCATTGCTGGCTCATTGCATATGCCAACTGTTCCAAACTTGGCGCTCAACCATCAGCGAAAAAAAAATTGCCGCCGTCAGTACAACACAATATGTCATCTTGTGAATATATATATATATATATATATATATATATATATATATATATATATATATATATATATATATATATGAACATAAAACAAAGCATAACAACAACAGACGTATATATATATATATATATATATAAAACAAAACAGGCGTTGCCAAAAAACCGATTGCTTGCGTGTGAGACTCGATTTTTTTTGGAGAGAGTGAAAAAGGTGTTTGCAATAACTGTGACATTTATGAATTATTAGTTATTCCACTTTTTTATGAGATTGTAAATGTTCTCTTTCTAGCATAGAAAAAAACTGGCCTGGAGCAAGAGCTTATGTTTCATGTTAGGCATGTGTTCAGGACCTGTAGTTTCCGGCAAGAATTCTTCTAGGTGGGCATAGCTTGTCGCGGTGCACATGTGACAATAAATTTGCAAAAATGGCAATGAGAAAGAGAGAGAAAAGACTGCGTTACTGCATATATTTATCCGCATTGTGCTGACTGAAGTAAGCGAACGAATTCCAACTAATGCATCCAACAGCATTTTGTATTGTTTCGAAACAGCGAAAGCTTTATAAAAGTAAAGTTCCGGATAAGTAAAAAAAAATTTTTTTGTGTATCTCCCACTAGTCTTGAAGTTTGCATCGCGCTTCGTCCTCGCCGCATAACCTCTTGGGGGCAAATACAATATGCACGAACGCGATCGTTTCTGCGTCAAAAAAGGGCAACCAACGCAGTTTATAAGTTGATTCCTTAACTGCTATGGTTAGCTACGAGCAGATTCGGTCAAGCATAACCACTGCATGTTACTTACCCGAGTGTCGCTATCCGCTGTCGACCTGCTTAACGTCTTCACGCGACATTGGGAAGCGCATTGACACCGATGACTGTACGATATGACAACGAATGCTTAAAAAAAAAGATATGGGTGGAATGGAACCATTAACGAAAATATTGAGTGCCTTAACGTGACTGATTGACAGGCTGACTGGTATTGTGAGTCAGCACGATCTTGTTGTGTAGACACGTAACACTAGTCATCTAAAAATATGCTCATTTCAATGTTTTTCATTGCAGAGTAGTTGCTATTCAGTGGGTTTCCAAGCTGCGTAACGTGCTCTCTGAACAGTATAATTATTTACTCATATCTGTAGCGTGGTGTGGGTGCCACTGGAAAAGAAAAACACATCCGTGTACGGCGCACAATTATGTGTTCGTTCAAGTTGGACATTAAAAAATTTCTTTTGCACATTGCAGATGCTCATATAATGAGACTGATTGCATTCACAGGTCCCAGAGGTATTTGGGTAGGAGGAAGCTGCAGCTAAAATTGAATTCTGGGGTGTTACGTGCCAAAACCACGATATGATTAACGAGGATTGCCGCAGTGGGGTAGTAATTTTGACCACCTTGGGGTACTTTAACATGTACCTAAAAATACGTGCAGGAGCGTTTTCTTTTTTTCAACACGCCCTCATTGAAATGCGGCCGCTGCCGCCGGGATCGAACCCTCCACTTCGAGCTCAGCAGCGCTCTTCTCTGAGAAACCTTTAGCTCTGGAGAATGCTGCAGGGGGTGTGCTGAATCGGGCCGGTTAGTTTCTTCGACGACGTCGTACACAGCGCTGTGTGCGTCGTCTCTGCTTCCGTTCTGTCCTTCACGCTCTTCTTTACCCCTTTCATCCGCAGATTCTATCTTAATACACGGGAACGAATAATTTTTTTCTTGCCCCGCACCAGTTGCACCAAATTCGATGAGGTATTGTGGAAGCTTAGGGTGTTTGGCTAGGGTGACTTTATGAAGTGGAATTTCTTTAACGCGATTAGAATTATTCGGGAACTTGCGGTGTGTCTTCGCGGTATGTCCGTCTGTGCGCCTCTGACCACTTTCACGCCATCTCGGGTCACGGGGTGTGTGGTATGTTCCCGCCCTTCAGCTAACCTTTTTGAAAACCGACTTCGGTCACTAAATATGTGCCGCTCTTCGTTCAATGACAAAAGAAAAACATCGTGAAATTTTTGCTCGCTGCTGCTGAGCGGAATCGGCCTGGCATGATGTATATTCAGACACGCTTCTCGCGCGAACTTCGCGGCGGCGCGCCCAGATGGCGCTGCGCGTCCAGAAGGAAACGCGAGAAGAGGACCTTGGCTCCCGCGCACGCCTTATGCGTGACGCGTTTTGGCGGTGGCGATACGGTTTGTCGCTGCATTACTTCAACGACAATCGCAATAATGTCGGCAGTGATCCTGGGATGGTTCCTGCCCGAACTTATTTTTTTTTTGGCCGTACATTTTTTACAGCATTTATAAATTTGCGACAATAAGTAAAAAAGAGAAACGAAAACAAGGCAACTCAAGTACCAAGTTTTTCAACTCCACTAGCTCAATAATAAACAAAGATATCCCAATTACGTAATCTGAAACTGCTGAGACGTCTAAAGTGACCAAAATTGGTGTATTACACACCGCAGTCGCACGTGCCACTAAGTTGTAAGACTTTTGCAAGAAACCCTCGTAAGCAGTGTACAATTTCACGCAAGCTAAAAAAAGAATAATTTTTTTGTTGGTTTAATTTTTTTTGGTTGCTTTAAATGGTCTAACGGATGGAGTTTATAGAAGTGCGGTATCTGTGTTGGTTGTAGTCATACTGAAGTGTAAACTTCGTGCCTCACGATTTTTTTTACTTAACAATTTGCGGCGATTCTTGTAAATTTATGTGAGCACATAAATGAAAATCCTGCTTTTCATATTCGGTAGAATTAAGCTTTCTCTAATAAATTCAACAAAAGTCATAGTAATTTATTTGCAGGTTATATAACTGAGATCATTAGTAATTGTTCGTATATCTGAACAGGGATATCGAAGTTGTCCACGAAATATAGCTTTCTTGAAAGAACTTTCAGAGGGCCTAGATAGTGCATATTTGACTTGATTAAAAAGCGCAAGAAAGGAGGAAATGACAGACACGGCAGAAAAAAAAGGTACACACGGGTTTGTAGGTTCCCCTTACTATGAGCTTACCTAATTTAAAGGCATGGGACGGAACATGCAGACGCAATAAAGCATTGATTGGAGATTTCTATAAGAGATGCTATATGACGTAGTAATTCTGCGGAAACCCGCAAGGTGGAGAGAAGTAATGAATAAAGGGAAAATCAGACATCCAGGACAAATAAATAATAAAGGGAAATAAAAGGAATAAAAGGAAATCAGACCAGGACAAGTTCGACTTCGCCCTGCCATCTGCTAGCCGCCTGGTTAGCTCAGATGGTACAGCGGTTTCCCCGGAAAGGCGGTGGTCCCGGGCTCGAGTCCTGGACCAGGACGAATTTTTCCTCAACTATGAGGCGTTTCTTTCGAGGAACCCGTATGGGTTTCCTTTGTAGCAAGTGCTACGAACAGGTGGATGTCTGATTTTCCCTTTATTCATTACTTCTCTCCACCTTGCGGGTTTACGCAGAATTACTACGTCAAACACTTGCCTTTGCTTCGTGTTGTCGACCAATTCGACTTCGCCCTGCCATCTGCTAGCCGCCTGGTTAGCTCAGATGGTAGAGCGGTTGCCCCGGAAAGGCGGTGGTCCCGGGCTCGAGTCCCGGACCAGGACGAATTTTTCTTCAACTATGAGGCGTTTCTTTCGAGGAACCCGTATGGGTTTCCTTTGTAGCAATTGCTACAAACAGGTGGATGTCTGATTTCCCCTTTATTCAGAGATGCTATATATAACTAACTAACTAACTAACCACTTTGCCCCCAACTTGGGTCACTGGGTAGTCCGTGGCTTAATCGGTGGGCAGAGCGCGGGCTGTTGTGCTGAGGTAACCGGGGTCGAAACCATTAACCTTCCAACCAACTTGGCTAATTGGGCACGTGACAATCGGTATGCGCCGTTCGTGAATGAATCTTTTTTTTTTCACGCCGGCTTCAGTCACACGGTATGTGCCATTGAGGCATGTGCCACTTTTCAATGACAGAAAAAAAAGATATTCTAAAGATTCTCTCGTGCCGAAGGGAATCGTACCCGTGTTATACATACATTGAGGCAATCATGTCTGAACGCATAATTACACATGCGCCACCACGCGCGGACTTCGTGGCGGCGGCGCCAGATGGCGCGGCGCGTCCAGCAGGAAGCACCAGAGAGCAGCCTAGCTGCAGTTTACACGCCTCGCACGAAGCACTTGGGCGACGGAAATGCGGTGCGTCTATACGCCGCTTGAATGCTTATTGCGTTAACGTCGACATTTAGTCGATATGCAATCGGTTCTGCCGGCATTTCTTAAAATGTTATTGTTTTTTGTCTCACGTTTTTCTCTCAGCGAGCAAGAGTCCTCAAACCGGACATGCTTGGTGTGCTTCCTGTGCTTGCTGCTGTTACTGTTGCTCCTCTGTTTGCTGCTACTGCTCCTATTAAGCAACACAGGTGCGTATCATGTCGCGTCAATTACTACGCGCTGCTACGTTCGTTGACAATGCTCGATTCCCGTACAGGTGAGGGAACGAATAGCCGGTTCTTTCTTCGGACTAGCATCACGTGGCCCAGTGCCGCCGAATCATGCTCCCTCCCCCCCCCCCCCCTCGCAAGGAAGCCATGGACGAATGGCATGCGGCACGATTTGTTGTAGGTCCTAAGCACATCGCAATCGCCTGCGCACCGATTAAGCGATCCCTCCCGTCGTGTCAATCCAGCCTAACGGACTTCCCGAAGAGGAAGCGTTGCTTCAGGAGCTCTTATCTGATTGCGAGGGTTGTTCAATACAGGCTGATGCTCCGAAATCTGTATTTCTAAAGAAAAAAAAATTATTCATGGGCAGTTTTGTCCCTTTCCGCAAACTCCCCATGCAGTAAGTGAAATTCATGCGTCCTACCGTTTCTACCAAGACTAGATAAGGTCATCAAAGCTATTTTGCCACCTTCCTAAAGATCGCTGCAATGTCTAAACTACGCCTTATTCCATCTTTCGGTGGGCTGCGCTATGCTGTTACACAAAGTACAAAAAGAAAAGAAACTGACACATATGCGCACGAAGGAAGGACTTGCGAAGTATTGCGAAGAGGATGGCGCACATCTTTGTTAGTTTCTGTTTTTGTACTTTGTGTAACGGTATAGCGCAGTAAACACGATGTCGTACCAACTAGCCCCGGTCGAAGTCTCATTGAGCTTTGTTCCGTGCCAAAAGCAAAGTTCTTTTATTGCGATGACAATTACACGGACACTCTAGGCGAATTTTCGCCGTCGCCGTGATGTTCCATGATAAGTCATAGTGCGATAAGATTCTATCGCGCCCCGCTCGCTTTATACGCGAGGGGAAGCGCGCAGGAGTGCGCCAAGGAAGGGTGCTGGCTTGATGTGCGTAGTCTTCTCGCGCGCGCAGGGGAGAAGGGGAGCGGGATTTGTGGAAATGGGTTTGTTAGAATACCACGCCTGGGTAATTTAATTGCATGAAAAGCGCGCACCTGCGAACGCGTTGCTGCGAATGAAAAAGAAAATCCGAACCTCCATTTTACCCTGGGAACGTGTATGTGCAGCGAAGTTGTTGCCTACCTTAGGCAAGCACAAACCGATGTTGTAGACGACGTCACACAACCGACGTACGTCACCTGCGCACGCGCGCACGTGTGCGGAAGTGCACCACGCATCCTCATTGTTCTTGGTCCTACGCCAAGCGCAAGTGCGTTGTTGAACCAAATGAGTGTTTAAACGTAAAAAGCGCCTGAAAAAGACGTCAAGTACGACTTGCACACAATTGTAATTCAGATATAGTAGAAAACATAATTCTGTTACGCGGAAACTCAAACACAAAGCCCTTTTTATTTCAGCTGCCGTTCGAAGTCTCCCTGAGTGGCCGCGGCCGATAGGTAGCAACACCGTTAGCCCAGCATACATCCTCATCCTTGTAGGCCCTCCGCCTAGCGCAAGTTCGTTATTGGACTAATTGAATTTCTCGAAGTAAAATGGCTCGGAAAATTCGTAAAGAAGGACTTTCGCACAAACACCAGACATGATAGCATCGGATTGTAATCCTAATTCACGCGAAAACATAATTTCATTACGAGGAAACTGAAACACAGAGCTTTCCAGCTGCCGTTTGTTTTTATGTGAGCACCGCGCACGGGGACACAAAACACCGAACCAACTAGAGGCTAACGGCTTCGCTGTAAAAAAAAAATAAATAAAAAAGAAAAACTTTAGCTTCGCTTGTGCCGCCGTGACCGTGCATACCAATTAGCGTAGCACTGGGCCGCAGGCGTGCGGGTCGGGCTAGTTGATTGATGTTCACCTTTGATGGGAAAGATAAAAAAGCACTAGATGACATAACAGAACACCAGATGACATAAAAGCAGCTTACCACGTGTCCACAATCATACGAAGTGACGGACGATGTAGGCTCAGAAATGTAGAAATAATCAAGTAACGGGAATAATGAGAAAGGACGACAAGATAACTTGCCGCAGGCGGAGACCAAACCCACATGGTCTCCGTTGCGCGTGCGGCGCTCTACCAAATAAGCTACCCAGACGGCCATTCTCTGGGTGCTTTTTGTAGAAGATTAGCCCACACGTTTTAGCCTGCACCTCCCGCGGCCAAGGCGGCGGACGGGGAATGCCCATTTTAACAGCAATTACCACGTATGTTATCTCAGAAGCTTGTTAGTGGCCAATAAGGCCTCGTATGCTGCGTCATGGCTTCAAGACTGCCGAAATCGAGGCCCTCGCTAAGCGACGAGAACGAAGAAAAAGAAAATGGTGTTGAGAACCCTGGTCTTTTTCTTGTTAGTCACAAAGTTGGTTTATGGTAGTTGCTAAAGCACCGCAGGGGATTGTGGGGAATGTGGGTTTGGTGCCGACCTGCGGAAAGGTATGCTTTCGCCCGGTTTCATTTCCTCTTTACCTGATTATTGCTGCACTTCAGTAAAAATTGCTGTTAACTTCCCCTATGATTTCTTTGGCTTCAATTTCTTTTCTCTTCGCATGGTTGTGAATAACAAATAATCGAGCTCGTCGGATTCCCTTGTCTTCTTACCTAACTATGCTGCGTGATATTTGTTGGTCGATGTTTTGTAGTGCATCGTTCTGGCTCAAAAGAAAAAAGGATGGTGGTAGGTTGGGTTAAATGAAGCAACACTCGGCTGTTACAGCGGAAGAAAAGTCAGTTATAAAGCAGTAGTTAATTATTGCTAGTTGGTTCAACAGTTCACAGATATTCTGGTGCACGTAGGGACTACGGAAGCCTCAAGCAAGCCAACGGCGGCTCCTACCACAACAGCCGCCGCCACAACCACTACAAGCACGGCGACGAGCACCCCAACCACCACAACAACCACCACAACAACCACCACAACCACAACGACAACTACAACTACCACGACCACTACAACAACTACTACATCTACCACGACAACAACCACCACAACCACCACAACAACCACCACTACAACAACTACTACAACCACCACATCAACTACTACAACTACTACAACAACCACCACAACTACCACAACAACCACCACAACCACCACCACAACTACTACGACAACGACCACAACCACCCCAACACCCAGGCCGATAGTACGAACCATACCTACGATCAGAACGACAAGGGGTAAGTAACGATGCTCTAAGTAATCAATCTATGAAGCATTTACGGAATCGCGCAACGCTATAAAGTTTCAACAGGACTTGTAATGATAAATAGTATAAACAATACCAGAAAACTTCTTTGGCAGAAGCTCACCACAAATCTCTGATTATCGAATGGAAGATTTCTTTTCTAAAGTCAAAAGTAATAATTAAGAGTCTTCAGCAGTCATCGCGTCTTTGCACAATTTCACCGCCAAAACACGCATGCGCTGTCAAACATACGTTTTTATCTTTTTCATATGCACTGTCCTCCAGGCCCGGAAATATGCTATAGTCAATCTGTCTGAATATTCGATTGGTGTCGAGATTACACGTTATTGCGATTATTGGCGTCCGCTTATCATAATAAACTGTCATGTGGTACACCGCTTACTTCATGTGTGCACTGTGCACCAACCAGTAGGAGTAGCGTTTTTTTCTTATCCTTTTGGTCATATGCAAATTGCTCAGAATTGCCGAGATAGCGTTGGGAATATTCTAAAGCGTTAGAATATATTCTACGCGGCACTTCCATTTCAGCCCTCGTTTTACTTTCAGAAGAGGAAACATATTAGACTCACTGATCGAATCGCACATGTTTTCATATATTCCTATTCGAGTTTGCCACTCCCCCTCCCCTCCCCCCCCCCTCCCCCGCCATTTTTTTTTAAATTTTACAACCTTACATTATTTAAAACTGAGGAGGACATTGCATGTTCGATTCCTTAATCGAAGTCAGTGTTTTTACAAACATTCGCGTAGCATTCGATGAAAAACCTTGCGCAGAAAACCATCGACGATGATTGTCAATGTAATCTGTACGAACGAACGAACGAGCGAGCGAGCGAGCGAACGAACGCACGCACGCCTTTCCTTGCCGAGTCCGACCGTCGACTGCCGACCAACCACGAAAACGGGCGACAGAGGCAAAGAATTTTTTTTTTTTTGTGTTTTACGTGCCAAAACCACTTTCTGATTATGAGGCACGCCGTAGTGGAGGACTCCGGAAATTTTGACCACCTGGGGTTCTTTAACGTGCACCTAAATCTAAGCGCACGGGTGTTTTCGCATTTCGCCCCCATCGAAATGCGGCCGCCGTGGCGGGGATTTGATCCCGCGACCTCGTGCTCAGCAGCCCAACACCATAGCCACTGAGCAACCACGGCGGGTGAGGCAAAGAATACTATTCGCTTTAGGGTTTCTCTATTGGAGCAGCCCCCGAGACAAACTTGCACGCTCCCTCTCACATTTTCCGTTGTCCAACTTTCAGCCCCGAATCCGAAGCTGGTGTTCCCGCTCCTCTGCACGGTCAGCACCCACTTCCAGCAGTCAACGGCGCTTCCCAGCGACGGGGTGTGCGACTTCATCTTCTACGAATCGCTGTACAAGGGGAACACGAACATTTTGACGGAACCACTGAGTGCCAACGTGAGCCACTTCGTGCAAAGCGCCGCTCAGTACAACGCAACGGAATTCGGCCTGTCTTTCGACTCCGGGTAAGCGAGAAATGCAGGCCGCGAAAGATTCGTGACATTTCACGGAGGCACGTTTTGAAGAGAAACACTAGATCCGTGTAGGCTGATAGGGCATTCTTGAAGGGTTTGGTATTCGTTAATTTCATGGTTATTGGTTGAAAATTAGACGATAAAATGAAGCTCGGATTTTCAACTTTTCTTTTTTTTTTTTTCAATTTCGCGCTGAAGCCTCACGTATGGCAAGTCAGGACGACCTCATAAATTTCGGACAGATTTTTTTATTTGGGACTTTAGAGCTATTTATTTATTTATTTATTATGCATACGTTCATGGCCCGAAGGCATTACAGAAAGCATTGGTAACAAAGCAAAAAGATTATATAGATATATGCAGGCAAATATATAAAGAAAAAAATGTTAAGCGATAGCGTTGTAGACTGCCTGTTTTGAATGAAGATGTGTCTGTGATGTTAATGGTGGAATCAGGAAGGTGGTTCCAGTCGACACTTGGTACCTGTTACTTCGTCAGAATGGAACGGCAACTTTACACTTTATATAAGTAGTCAGGTGGGGATGAAACATGGAAAGGTGAGGTGATAAGTTGTTTCTTCAGCACGCGGTCGGAGTGTGACACCCTGTGGAATAGGCAAAGGCGAGCACATTTCCGGCGTAATGAAAAGACTTGGAGATCGAGGGTGTTTCATCCATGTTACACTGGGGGCTTACGAAAAGGGTTCTACTTAAATTGAGGACGACGCAACGGGCTACTGAAAGAAAAAATGATAGGTGTAACATTAAGGGATAAGAAGAGAGCAGATTGGGTGAGAGAACAAACGCGAGTTAATGACATCTTAGTTTAAATCAAGAAAAAGAAATGGGGATGGGCAGGGAATATGATGAGGAGGGAAGATAAGCGATGGTCATTAAGGGTTACGGACTGGATTCCAAGGGAAGGGAAGTGTTGCAGGGGGCGGCAGAAAGTTAGGTGGACGGATGGGATTAAGAAGTTTGTAGGGACAATATAACCACAATTACCACATGACCGGGGTAGTTGGAGGAGTATGGGAGAGGCCTTTGCCCTGCAGTGGGCGTAGAAAGGCTGATGATGATGATGATGATGACACTGGAATGGCGGGAATAGCGTTATAAAATAAAACCAGCTGCTCGATTTTGAATCGCTTCAAGGGTAAGGATCAGTGATGCTTGATTGTTATCCCTAATGGCAGATGCGCGTTCTGATTTTGAGCCACAGTAGAAAAATTACGAGAAAGATATCCTAACTTGCGATTGACATATATCGGTCATGGCATATGCATGCCATGACCGATCATAATGAGTTCGATTGGAGAGAAACTCCTTAATACAAGACAACACATATGGGTCAATAATAAGCTGATTAAGCTTATGGATAAGCAGGTCATGATATGCGGAGTCGAAATCTTTGGCAAAATCTAAAAAAAAACAGTATACAGTCAATATGACATCCTTGATCTAAGGTGGCGAACAAATCAGTAGTAAAACAAAGGAGTACCACACGAAGACGTTTTTCTAAAACAGTGCTGACACGTATGGAAGAAAGAGTTACTTTCCTGAAAATCGAAGAGGTGAGAATATATTATTTGTTTTAAAAGTTTGCGTGGAATGCTAGTTAATGAGATCGTGCTGAAGTTCTTGGGACAATGCGCATTACCTGATTTATGAAATGGAACCACCCTTGCGGTTTTCCAGTTTGTAGAAGTCGAGGAGCACTGTAACGACAGAGTAAACAGTTAGATAGAATAACAGATGAAAATAGTGCCGTACATTTTAGCACTTCTGAATTAATAAGATCAGGACCTCCAGCAGACGAAATCTTTTCATTATTTATCAAACGGTTGGTACCAATCCAGCCAACTCATAAGAAATCCATAGTACGAAAGAAGGAATAAGGGATATTCGGTAAATCGGCGGAAATATAAAAATGAAAGGAATGAGGTTGACACTTGATTTAACAGCGCAATACAGGTTTTCTTCATGATTGCTGCCATCAACGCGAACTAATACAAAGGAGTCGGCTTTGTTGTAGCTAACCATGCTCCAAAATTTGCTCGGAATAATTAGTAAAAGCGATCGCAGTGTAACATTAAAATAAGTTCTTGCAACATTGCTCTTAACGTAAATGTACTCGGCTTTCACACGATGGTAAGCATTCCAGCAATCAGCAAGATTAGTTTGTTTGACACGACGGAAATACGTTCTTATTCCTAGTCGTTCCTAGTCGCGCAAGGGACTTATTAAAGCAGGACGAGCGTGAGTTATATATAATCTGCTTTCGAGGTGCATATCGGTTAATTCAATGTACGAATTTTCTTTTGTAGAGCTGCCAGTTTTCTTCGACAGAGCGTTCATCAAATTTAGTAATGTACTTGCTGACGAATGTTTCCAATTCACCATTAACTGAGGGTATGTCAGCGCGGTTGAAGTCAACGGCAACGTGAAATCTACTCTTGGAAGATACATGTGCCTTCAACGTGAAATTAATAATTAAGGGGTCACTCAAGCGCTGGAGGTAAATCAGTTTCGAAACAAAGTCAGGCACAGCGTTGAAATTAAGGTCAAGGATGTCAGATGACGTGGAAATTGTACGGCTGGGTTCCCGCACTAAATTGGACAGGTTTAAAGTACAAAAAATAGATCCAGAACTTCTGAATCCTCGGATGAACCTTTTTGCCGGGTCAGAATAACCAAAATCGATTGTCCACAAAACATTAGGAAAATTAATGTCCCCCAAAATAAACTAAGGTGACGTAGAATACCGAACACTTGGGTTGTTTAGAACATTATGCAAATCATCGCAGAAAGATTTCGGTGCTGTTGGTTTCCTATGACGTGCGCAAGAAATACAGTTGTTTTAAGTTTCTTGAATCTTGCTAACTTCAGCGTCTTGTCTCCTCGTTGTGGCGTCCTATTTGCACTAAGGTATATAATTATTGCGCATTAGTATAGGTATTAGGTATGGGCTGCGCTGCTGGTTGACGTAAGCAGAACGTCGCCTCGATGGGCGTGGCCTTCCGCTCGATGCAGCCGCATATAGTTTCGATTTCGCGCTCTCTGATAGCCGGGTTGGTCGTGCCACAGTTTCGCGGGTAATCGCGTTTTTTTCCAGATCCGGAAGTTGATACAGCTTGTAGGGATAATTCGCTTCAATTTCCCTAATACAATAATTTCGCTGAAACTAAATAAAATACATAAAAGCTAATTAATATTCGGTTTGTTAATTAGTAACTGATGTGTCAGTAATTAATTATGCATTACCCGTCGCCCCGTGGTCGGCGCAGTTGAGGGTACGACTCCGAAGGCACCTTCTATTTATTTCCGAACGGCTCTTCTTAAACTTCACCTAAAGTCTTCGTAGATACATCCGGTATATAAATACATTTAAGGATGTTATGCCTCTTGCGTGGCGTCATAGTTGCGCATAGCTGTTATGGAGGATTTGCCAGAAATTTGTCCCTAACCCAGTGGCACATAAACAATGCATCGAGAAGGAGGGAGCAGAGATAGAAGAAATTTAAGAAAATCAAGGAAGCCGTTTAGTATCATGCCGCCTTCACATGAAGGGATTTATGTTTTTTGGAGCTATATTGCATGTACAGGCGCCGTGACGGCATAGAATGTCTCATTACGCAGAACACAGGTGGGCTCATTTTACGCTATTTTCTTGGTGAATTCCGGAACGCGTTAGTCGGTTTCTTGTGTACTATTTATCGATGTACTAGCGACCCATCAACTGAAGAGAAATCGTGGGAAGCTAGGAAAAGAAAATTAAGGACCACATATTCAGTTGGGGACCTTGATTTCTATCACTCTTGTTCTTTTTTTTTTTTTTTTCATGCCATCCAGGAACAGCTTTTTGATAAGCGACTACGCCACGCCAGCGTTCCAAGCCAAGGTCACAGAAGTCGGGAAAAAGGGCGTGGCGCACCTGGGCATTCTGAACATGCTCAACGACACCACGGACAACGCGACTTTCGAACAGGCTCTGCAGATTTTGCTGGTAAAAAATCCGCTGCACCGTCTAGACAGCGAACAAGATCCAAATGACTTCTCTAGCGCTTACGTCTACAGGGCTGCGCGAACAGTGATTTCGAAAAAAAAAAAACAATTCGAATACGAACCGAATAGTGCCTCGTGGCGGACTTAATAGAATATCCAGTATTTTTCTTTTTTCTTGAACAACTGTCGAATTATGAGTAGCCGCTTTTTCCAATATATATAAAGTGGACCTCATATCGTGACACATTCAGGAAATTGTCAAGCTTGTCATTACATTTCACATTATGAAGCTGTATTCATATGAAGACACAAATGGAGCATTGACAACAAATACGCGGGCTGTTTCGAGAACTCGGGACCCTGTGGTGGGAATGCAAATGATCGTGGATTAATCGTGAATGGCTGGCGCCTCGAGCGAAGTGTACCGTGATGCAGTACGTAACATCCCGGGTCTTACATCTGCTACGGCCGCCAAGATGAAAATTTCTCTAAATTTTGCTCCAATTTTATGTTTATTTCGGCACAGTTGGCTATTTATCTGCCGCGTTTCGGGATATGTCTATTGCATACAAATAGTGACTATTCGATTTCGAAGACCCAATAGAATTGGACAAAATTTGATTCGTTGCTCGAAAGTTTGAAATATTCGCGATTTCATACTTTCATTTAAAAGCGCAGCTCTACTCGACAGTGACATTCACGAGGGCATATGCTAGCGCCGTCACGTGATTGCATTAGAAATTTCGTTGTGGTAACCATAGCCTCCAAAAAGTAACAGTGGTGACCATAGTAATAATAGTAGTAACCAAATTAACCATAGCCTCTCAGATGTTGGAGGCCATGCAGAGAAGTTTCTCGGTGACCGTTCTTGACTACGATTTGTTAGACCACGAGCTCATCTCGATATCGATTAAGTAATGCTTTATCGCGATTTTTTCGAAGGGCAATCAAGAATGGATTTCGATGGCCATGCAGTAAAATCGAAAGCGGAATTTTCTCGCCGGGGTGTTGATCTTGAAGGTTATGCAGTAATGTTTCTCGGCATTAAAATAAAATATTGTCAGTTAATATTACGTATGCTATTATCCCGGACTCCTCGGATGAAATATTTGCTACAATTCGCAGAAACATTGATACTAGTGGGTACAACACGGACATTTTCTCATAATAAATAAAATAAATGCACTGTGTGCTGAAGATTTCTTTAACTATGTCACGATAGGAGGCTGGTATCATATATTAGGCAGACAATGTCCATAAACATAATGTCCATCCTTTCATCGTATATCTCAGCTGCAATCGGAGGCTGAACGCTTTTCGTGACCCCTTTAAAGTGCACTATAGTGTACACTCAGTATAATATCTAAAGAATATTTACGCGAAACGACATTGTCAAGGGCTCATTTAAAAGTACTATTGATAGTTAAGTGCAAGACAGATGCCAACCAAATTGAAAACCTATTAGAACGGTAATAGCCTACAATAACCCGACAAAGGGACTCATAATATTAATTAATTAATTAATAATTAATGGAAAAACGACGTTTAATACCATACGTGGCAGCTTTGTTCACGAGGAATTCTTCAACATCGTGTAACAGTGAATCTTGTTTAACAAGGCTCACTGGCGCGCGCGCAAGAGCTACAATGTTCATAATTGCTTCCAGCATCATTTAACATTGTTCCCAAAGTTAAACATGGCTCAATGTTGAACCACGTTGAACTGTTCTTCAAGAACAAGGCTCTCATGTCAATGACCAAGGAATCACAATGTTAAAGAAGGCTAATTGTTGCAGAATGTTTAACACTTCCTCTTTGGATACGGTTGTTGGGGACTGCTGCACTTTCTTGGCCATTTCATGCGCGAAGTAATTCTGCCCATCGAAATTCTGGCTTCACTACATTTTCCCGCACCGTTGATATTGCGAAAAGAGCGCTGCTGCTGAACGAATAACACACTTACGCTTCAGTGAGTTTTGTTAAGTTTGCTGATGTGGACTGCTTGGGAGTGACCTCTACAGGAACGTCAGACATAAAAACTATATTTAATATCTATAAACATACTTGGAAAGCACCTAAACGGCAACTTGAAATACACGATAGATGTAAAACGTTGTGAAGAAACGACGAAAGAAATTAAAGCGCTACGTGGCGACATACTGAGGCACAGCAACAAGCAAACATCCAGGCGTCGGCCTTCCCAACTCGCTTCGCTAGAACTCCCGGAACTGTATTCAAACACGGACCGAATTCGGCGGGGGCGAGCATCACGTGGCCGAGCCGCGGCGAATTGCGCCGCCAGCAGCTTAGCTGCCTCGCCATTGCATGCGGCGTGATTGGACAGAACCGAGTCACGTAACGCTCGCTCGCGGAATTCATGGCGCCGTGAGCATCCAGCTTTACGCGCATCATTCAACTTTGCAGCACAGGTGCAATCAAAAGTGTTTCGAGAAATGTACGCGGCACCTTTCAAGTGCCATTATTTTCATCGGTGTTCTCCCTTTCTCACGCGCTGTTCTGGCACGCGCAATTGCGTGAAATCGATAATATTTTTTTCCCGCTTTGGTGTTTCTTTCATTTTTTTTTCAATATTATTCTCCACTGGGCGATGTTTCGTCGCTCACGCGGCTGTGTTTTGCAACTAACTATTTGGCGAATAACGTTTCTGGAAAAACAGTGCCCGCCTCTTTTTGCTTCGCCATGACGACAGAAGTTCGACGATTACGCGGCGTCGACGGCAACGGCGACACTGTCCCCCATCATCGCGTTGGGCGTCAGCGTGGACGTGCCAAAAGTATTCGGCTGGCACATGGACAGGATGAAGTGAGTGCTGTCGCGAACTCTCTATTCTTGAATTGTTAGCTTCGGCATTAAGTTCATTTTAGAATGTGTTAAAAACGTCGCGTACGTGGCGACTTTTCGCACTCACATTTACGATACTTGAAGCCATCTGCATCACAATGCCACCCATCTCGACGAAGACTCCACCGTTTCTTCTAGCACTTGTGTCGTACCTGCGGCTTTGCTCGCTGTTTCTTTTTTTGTAGTTGTAACTTACACCAGGGTTTATATTATTCTCGGGTGCTTGAATTAGACTTGGATGTTTCGCCCGCCTCTATCAGTTGCGATGTTGGCTTTGTCTGTTAACTTCATGAACCACATCCACAAGGAAAGACTGTGGTTTCCATAAATATAGTCTGCCGTTTTGCGATCTACAGGAAGTTTCACTTGCCCAAGGCAATTCTTTAGTTATCGTCTATTCAATTGCGTAAATGCAGCGATAGCTGCTATGTCCTCGCTCTCTAAGTCGTTTTTACGACTGCCGCCATCCGTTGCAGGAATGCCAGAGTGCTTTGGAAGAAATTTGTGTGGAAGAGAGAGAGAGAGATGAACACTGTAGTGAATTCGAACTCCGGTCTCGCAGAGCGGCAGTTAGATGCCTTAGCTCTAAGCCAGTTTTTCTTTTTTTTCTTTATTGCCTGGCTTTGGTACACAACTTTTCACAACGGGCAACAATCACCATAACGACAGCCGACGTGCATTTGCTGAATGTGTATTCAACGAGCATCGTGCTGGCTCTGTCTAATTAAAATTCGCGGAAAGCTACCAACGTCTCTAATCTTGGGACCCACTCGAGTGATTACGCTGCCGCTTTACGGGTAGCGACAAACCAGTGCATGTTATCCCGGAATTACATTCGTGCAGGCCGCGCATCTTTGTCAACATGGTATCCTGCCATTCTTGCGTGCCTTACAGAGTGGAGGCCTGGGAGGGTAATTAAATAAAAGCCACCCCATCCTCATTATCTCATCGTCATAATCAGCCTGGTTACGCCCACTGCAGGGCAAAGGCCTCTCCCATACTCTTACAACTACCCCGGTCATGTGCTAATTGTGGCCATGTTGTCGCTGCAAACTTCTTAATCATATCCGCCCACCTAACTTTCTGCCGCCCTCTGCTACGCCTCCCTTCCCTTGGAGTCCAGTCCGTAACCCTTAATGACCATCGGTTATCTTCCTTCTTCATTACATGTCCTGCCCATGCCCCCCATTTCGTTTTCTTGATTTCAACTAAGATGTCATTAACTCGTGTTTGTTCCCTCACCAAATGTGCTCTTTTCTTATTCCTTAACGTTACACCCATCATTCTTCTTTCCACAACTCGTTGCGTCGTCCTCAATTTATGTAGAACCCTTTTCGTAAGCCTCCAAGCTTCTGCCCCGTACGTGAGTACTGCTAAGACACTCTTTTCTCTTGAGGGATAATGGCAACCTGCTGTTCATGATCTGGGAATGCCTGCCAAATGAACCCTAGCCCATTCTTTTTCTTCTGATTATTTCAGTCTCATGATGCGGATCCGCGATCGCTACTTGCCCTAAATAGATGTATTCCATTACCATTTATAGTGCCTCACTAAATATCGTAAACTGCTGTTCCCTTCCGAGACTGTGAAACATTACTTTAGTTTTCTGCTGATTAATTTTTAGACCAACCCTTTTGCTTTGCCTGTCCAGGTTAGTGAGCATGCATTGCAATTTGTCCCCTGAGTAACCAAGCAAGGCAATATCATCCGCGTATCGCAAGTTACTAAGGTATTCTCCATTAACTCTCATCCCCAATTCTTCCCAATCCAGGTCTGAATACCTCCTGTAAACACGCTGTGAGTAGCATTGGAGAGATCGTATCTCCCTGCCTGATGCCTTTTTTATTGCGATTTTGTTGCTTTCTTTATGGAGGACTACGGTGGCTGTGGAGCCGCTATAGGTATCTTTCAGTATTTTTACATTTCGATGGGGGCGAAATGCGAAAACACCCGTGTGCTTAGATTTAGGTGCACGTTAAAGATCCCCAGGTGGTCAAAATTTCTGGAGTCCTCCACTACGGCGTGCCTCATAATCAGAAAGTGGTTTTGGCACGTAAAACCCCAAATAATAAATTAGTATTTTTACATACGGCTCGTCTACACCCTGCTTCCGTAATGCCGCCATGACTGCTGACTGCTGAAGTTTCGAGGGAATCAAACGCTTTCTCGTAATCAGTAAAATCTATATATAAGGGTTGGTTATATTCCGCACTATTGTCAATCACCTGATTGATAGTGTGAATATGGTCTATTGTTGAGTAGCCTTTTACGGAGTCCTGCCTGGTCCTTTGGTTAACCGAAATCTAAGGTTTTCCTGATTCCATTTGCGATTACCTTAGTAAATACTTTCTGGCAACGGACAGTAAGCTGATCGGTCTGTAATTTTTCAAGTCTTTGGCGTCTCCTTTCTTATGGATTAGGATTACGTTGGCGTTCTTTCAAAAATCCGCTACGCTCGAAGTCAAGAGGCATTGCGTATACAGGGTGGCCAGTTTCTCTAGAACAATCTGTCCACCACCCTTCATCAAATCTGTTGTTACCTGATCCTCCCCAGCTACCTTCCCCCTTTGCATATCTCCCAAGGCTTTCTTTGCTTATTCCGGCGTTACCTGTGGAATTTCAACTTCCTCTAGACTATTCTCCCTTCCATTATCTTTGTGCGTGCCACTGGCACTGTACAAATCTCCATAGAACGCCTCAGCCACTTGAACTATCTCATCCATATTAGTGATGATATCGCCGGCTTTGTGTCTTAACGCATACACCTGATTTTTACCTATTTCTAATTTCTTCTTCACTGCTTTTAGGCTTCCTCCGTTCCTGAGAGCATGTTCAATTCTATCCATAATATACTTCCTTATGTCAGCTTTCTTATGCTTGTTGATTAACTTGGAAAGTTCTGCCTGTTCTATTCTAGCTGTAGGGTTAGAGGCTTTCATACATACTATGTATGAAATTGCTATGTATGTTACTACTATGAATGTTACTTTACTATGTATCATTATCTATGCTTAAGTAACGAATCCCATATGGATCGAATGGAAATTCTTTCTTTATTGTCCTCTGTATTATATCTAAGAAAAAACACGCCTTCTCAACAGTTAAAAAAACATCTATTGTCCCTGGCTGCTTGAAAATAAACAGTGCATTCCCTAGGGGAAATATACCCTCTTTCCCTCCAGAAGCTTCTTAACTGTGTGAACAAGTCAAACCGGAGCCAACGTTTCGACAAATGGACTTGTCTTCTTCAAGGCCAACGTTTCGACAAATCCAGCTGTCGAAACGTGGGCTTCTGTTTTCACCTTGTTCTCGCTTTGCTCATCGTGTGGAATTTCCATCTCCCGTCTTCCCCGTGTTTTCCATGAATGATCTAGAGTGTAATTAAAAAAAAGAAGGTTTTTGTTATTAGCGTGACTTTTCTTCTCTCTCGTTAAAATATCGCCGCCTGGGCCTCCACTGTGCAAGGACCTGTATAAGGTCACTGGGAAAAAAATGTCACAGAAAGCATAACACATCTTTTTGTTCACACCTGACAGAGGTAATCACTCGAAAACCGCACTGAAACCGCCCGCAGAGCGCGTCATCTTGAGCGCGGTATTAATTTTGACCACCTGATGGTCTATATTAAGGTGAACCTAAATCTAAGAACAACAGCATATTTGCATTTTCTTTCGCCCCCGTTGAAACGCCGCCGCCACCACGGGGATCTAACCGACGACCTCGAGCTCGGGAACGCAATGGCATTGCTACTGGGCTGCAGTCTACCCGAGCATCCGGAGCAGTGGCAGCTTCGGCGTTAGTGACTGTTCGATTGTTCTATATCACATGAACCGAACATCTCGCATGGCCATGTGCGGCATTACGGCGGTGTTGGCCGATGTCTCTTTTTGTTTTGTTGTTTTTGTTTTTGTTCGCAAATGATGACGACGAAATCGGCCGATTGTCTGTCATCAAGTGACAACAAGCGTGGTTCAAAATGCACAAGCAATGAAAACAGATATTTTGTTTGTTTCTTTGTTTGGTCCTGTTCGACCCGTCCTTTACGACGCCGGCCCTTACCCGTTTTACAGGACTCGCATCTTGACAAATAGCCGTCGCACTCTGTTTACGCGATCCCCACACGGGGCGCAGACACGAATCCGAGGCACGAATCTTGAGCATCACGTTGGTTTTCCAACCGTAGTGAACGCTGCTGTGATCACGATCGGCTTCACGCAGGAGGCTGATGGTAGACTTTTGGGCTGCTGAGCACGAGGTCGCGGGATCGAATCCCGGCCACGGCGGCCGCATTTCGATGGGGGCGAAATGCGAAAACACCCGTGTGCTTAGATTTAGGCGCACGTTAAAGAACCCCAGGTGGTCAAAATTTCCGGAGTCCTCCACTACGGCGTGCCTCATAATCAGAAAGTGGTTTTGGCACGTAAAACCCCAAATATTATTATTATTATTATTATTATTATTGATGGTAGAATTGAAGTCCGCGTGAACGATGCTGGTGGTCGACGCCAATATCGTGTAACGATCGACGCTTAGATGTTTTGAGGTTGCATTCGGTTAGCCGCACACGAAGCATTTTTATGTTCCAGTTTCCGCGCCAAGCGATCCGACAGTGAAATTTTCCAATTCACGCTGGTGATTCGCAGGAGGAAGCTGTTTTTCGTCGAGTGGGAACTGATAGCGCCAGACTACACTCTAAGAACAGTTTACACCCTTTGGAGTGCTCCTTCTGCCACACAATAATAATCGTCATCTGCCTTGATGCGTTTCCTTTATTTAACGCTGCGAGCCTGCTACTTTCCAGTGACGAACGGCACGCGCGTTATCAGCATGATAGCATTGCCGACTGGAAACGCTATCAACCTGATAACGCGCATGCCGTTCGTTACTGGAAAGTACCAGGCTCACAGCGTTAAAGAAAGGAAATGCATCAAGGCAGATGACGATTATCGTTGTGTGGCAGAAGGGGCACTCCAAAGGGTGACAACTGTTCTTAGAGTGTAGTTGGCAAACACGTGTACGTGCCCCGCGGTTGCCGATGAAAGTTGCATGCTGCAACAAGCATGATGAATTTTCGCATACTGTAACTGCCGCAGTACCCAAAGGCCTGTCCGCAGTGGTTCCCCGACAACTTTCCGTGAACTCGCATCAAGCAAGTTTTTCGCGGGACGCGCTGAAATATGTCCAAATCGTTCCGCAGCGCGCGATGCCAATATATTCGAAGAAGGACCGCGACGGCTCGCACAAGCCAGAGAGGAGGAAAGGCTCGCGGCGCATCACACTCCTATCACTCTGAGAAAAGTTTGCACCCTTTGGGGCGTATATTTGCCAGACAACAATAATCGTCATCTGTCTTGCCCGCATTTGTTTCTTGAAAACGCTGCGCTCGTTACTTTCCTGTTGAGAATGCTCCGTCATGCTAATAATGCGCATGCCATTCGTGACTGGGGAGTACCGGGCTCGCAAGGTTGAAGAAAGGAAATGCGGGCTAGACAGATGCTGATTATTCTTGCGTGGCAAATATACACCCGAAAGGGTGCAACTGTTTGTAGAGGGTAAGCCAAAATTACACCCTTTTGCCACAACGATAATCTTCGTCTTGCCCGCATTTCATTTCATTAACGCGGTGAGCCCGGTACTTCCAAGTCACGAACGGCATGCCCGTTATCAGCATGACAGAGCATTCTCGACAGGAAAGTAGCGAGCGCAGCGTTTTCAAGGAAGGAAACGCAAGCAATACAGATGACGATTATTGTTGTATGGCAAATATACACTCCAAAGGGTGTACTTTTGTTTAAGAGTGCAGTTGCCAAAACATTCCTCCTCGCCCGATAAAAACTTCCTTTCTCTGGAAGCAACAGTGTTTTGGGCGGCGATTGCAGGTAGTATCAGACGCGATGTCATCTTATGAGGCAAGTACACTCAAAAAATTACACCCTTTGGGTTGTATCTTGCCAAACAACAATAAACGTCATTTATCTTGTCCGCATTCCCTTTCTTTAATGCTGCGAGCCCGGTACTTCCCAGTAAAGGCCGATCCACACGACGGACCAAATTGCTCTTTTGGACCGCGGTCCGCGCATCCCGTGATAGGACGTCACCAGTTCGTGCGTACCGCCGTTGGTGCGCGCAAGACCGCGGCCCTCGCTGTACAACAAATCGCCGAGGCTTTTCCCGCTTCCGTTTTGGCGGCGGACCGCATGCAATCCGCAGCGATTTCGGCGTAGCTAACGAATGTTGCCTAGCAACAGAGTGTCCTCAGCCTAATCCAATCTAGTTTTCGGCTCAGCAGAAGCCAGTCAAGCCAGTCGTTTCATGTCCGCCGTTCCGCCTACGCGCGCGTGCAGCAAATATATATTTTTTAAACACCGTCTACACTTAGAGTGACGAGGAGGTTTTTTCATTTTGCATACCTCGTTGAGCAGTTCCTGGCTTTGTGGGACTCGAGCCGGAATAATAACAATGATAACACTCTGGCCGAGTGTGTAGCTGGTTGGTCTGCTCTGCCGTCTGCTATGGCGGTCCGCCGTGTGGATGTGCTCTGCGCCGGACCGGACCGCGCCGGGCCGTGACGTCGCATCACGTGACCGAGCGGCCCGCGGACTTGGTCCGTCGTGTGGATCGGCCTTAACGAACGGCATGCGTGTTATCAGCATGACATAGCATTGCCGACAGGAAAGTAGCGGGCGCGGCGTTTTCAAGAAAGGAAACGCAAGCAAGGCAGATGGCGAGTTTTGCTGTGTGGCAGAGATACACTCCAAAGGGTGTACCTTTGTTTAAGAGTTTACACTCTTAGAAAAATTTACATTCTTTGGGGCGTATCTTGTCCCACAACGATAATCGTCATCTGTCTTGCCCGCGTTTCCTTTCTTTAACGCTGCGAGCCCGGTACTTCCCAGTCACGAACGGCATGCGCGTTATCAGTGTGACGCGGCATTCTCGACAGGAAAGTAACCAGAGCCGAGTTTTCAAGAAAGGAAACGCCAGCAATGCAGATGACGATTATCGTTGTGGGACAAATAAACACCCCAAAGGGTGCAACCGCTTTAAGAGTGTACTGCAACAGGATGAAAAAAACAACAACAAAGAGCTTTGATATGATTTCATCTAATAAGTGGTGCCCCAAGCCAGAGTTCCAACGGTGGCCGCTTTTCCAGATTATCTGGCTGATGCATTATGCAGGGTGTCCCAACTATCGTCCACAAGCATCAAAAAAGAAGCAGTTGCGTTACTCGAAGAAAACCTAGTGCATATATCTTCTTTCTACTAGAATGGAGTAGCAGCCAGTAATTTTTCGTTAGTGAGATTTAATTGTGTAATTGTAATTAATTATGTAACTCGAGAAGTACTATAATAATTATCAAAGTGTCAATGAGGCATTTGTAGGCACAGCTAAGCGACATCTAACTGCGGCATTTTCAGCGACGTACTAAATGCATGCAAATTTTGTCCGACTGATAAATAGATGCCGCGAAATACGAACTGCGACCTCAAATAGGCTTCCTCTGAGTTAGCCAGAGTGAAACAAAGGAAATACATAATAAAAAAAATGGCAGTGGCTTAGCTCGGCTGTGCCACGATATACGTAGCGAAAGCTGAGGCATAGCATGGTTAGCCTCGGTTAGGCTTGGTTGCAAGTTAAGATTAGTCTGGTTGTCTTGCTATGTTACGGCATGTAGCCCGTCGTTCGGCGCGCTGTTCGTCTGTTTCCTGGGCGATTTGTTTCCTCTTCATCTCGTACCGATATCGATTCCAGGACTCCTCCTGCTTATCAGAATTGTCGCCGTCCATACTGCCGCCTCAACTGTGGTTGCGGTGCAAGCGAGCTCTCCTTCTCAATCCTCCGACATGTTATCATTCATGCGACGCAGCTGGCAAAGCGAGCGGAGGCGAGCGCAACGACGAGGAACGCGGTGTGACGTCAAGTGCCTCCTCGGAGCACGGCCATAGCGGAATCGCAAGTTCGCGGCCAGTAAAGCATTCGCTTTAAAAATCAGAGCCATTCCACTATATATGAAGGTAGATGAGCAGCAGAGCTGTATATATGTTGATTAATATGTTGGTAATAAATATGTTGATCGAAAATAAGACACATACCACAATGAATTTGTTTTTTTCAAGATTTTGTTGTTATATTAAATCGCATACTCAATGTTTTTTTTAAAATTTAAACCATCTTTTCTTAGTTTTTATACATGTATTATTTGGTCATCAAGGTGACTATGGCCTTATGATCGCTATGGTAAACGTCCAGAGGCTCTGTGGCGACATTGGAAAGGTTCTTGACCAATGTGAGGTTATATACACGACCGATGACGCATCGTGGGCACACTGATGTTTTCGTAATATTGAATGCCGAACCTTTCCGTCTGGCCGAGACACGGTATGTGTTGAAATCGCCCGCAATTACGATGGCAGTGGAGTGGTAGGGGGGATGCAAGCAAAGGTGTTTGTGCTTGGCGTCTACAGGGCACGGTCTTTGTTCTCATTACGTGCCGTGCTGCGTCGCCGCGCACATTCCCGCTTCTGTTGGCGACGGTGTTCTTCATAAGCGTACTGTTCTTTCGCGGGCCTCACAGCACGCGGCCTTACCCATGGCACGGGTGGAAGGAAACTGATGAGCTTGCACGGTTTTGCCAATAGAGCCCGTGACATCAATCCGAAATCCATACCAAACAGTGTCTATTCCGGTTTTACTTTTTTAATCACAATGTTTTTTTACTGCGATGGCAATTATATGGACACCCAAACGCATTTTTTCCGTCGCCGTCGCCGTGGTGTTCTGTATAATGTCAAAAGGCGATAACATCGTCGCCGCGCGTCGTATGCTGTATGTGCGAGCGAAAGCACGTGAGGGAAGCTGGCGCGCGCGAGCGAAGAAAGCGGAGAGCAGACGCGCCGTCTTCCGTCGCGCTAAAGGCCGTGGACGGATGGGAGGGAGGGAAGGAGGGAAGGAGGGGTCGGCGTTGTGCTGCGGCAGCGCTAAAGCCCCTTGATAGTTTGAAAGTAGCGACGCTCTCCTTCTCGCGGCGCTTTCCTCCTCGATTCTCCTCGCCCGCCGGCTGCGCACGGCACGCTTTTTCTCCTGGGCTCCCGCGGACGGGCCGCAGTATTCTATGGAGACGTGTTATTTTGGGCCATTTGTGCGCCCCAGTTGTGTGGGAAATTTTGAGAAATGCTGATCATAGCATCTATATTGCTGAAGGCAACGTTTATGAGGAGGTTGCTTTTTTTTCTTAAAGCCGTATGAACGGGCCATACTGATGTAAAGGGAGCTTTGATGCGAGTTCTATACTCCAAACAATTTTCCTGCTACCTGATGAGATGCTTTACTTTGTGCGTCTGATCTAGCATTGCTTGTGACATATTCCTTTGTGTGTGGCTTAATAAGCGAAAGCTTTAGATCTATGTTTCAAGGTCGCGTTTTGAGTTGCAGAAAATATCACGTTACCGAAGGAGGGCCGGGAGCGAACCAAAGCATGTGCAGCCGTGTATAAGAGATGATTACTGTTTAGCAAAGTTGAGTAATGATTTATTAGTGTTTGGATTAAGATGAATTAAGGTGTAATAAGGAGAATTAAGGTCGATGAAGATGAATTAGTGTGAATGAGATGGATTAAAGTAATTCAGGGAGGATTATGGCGGATCAGGGTGGATTAAAGTGAGTGAAGTAGGGTGAATTAAGAAGGATTAAGGTACATTAAGGAAGGTTAGAGTGGATTAAGGCGTATTAAGGAGGATTATGTAGGACTAGGGTGGATTATAGTCAATGAAGAAGGATTATGTAGACTCGTCGAGGTTGTTCAGTGGCTATGGTGTTGGGCTGCTGAGCGCGAGGTCGCGGGATAAAATCCCGGCCACGGCGGCCGCATTTTGATGAAGGCGAAATGCGAAACCACCAGTGTACTTAGATTTAGGTGCACGTTAAAAAACCCCAGGTAGTCAAAATTTTCAGGGTCTTCCAATACGGCGTGCCTCATAATCAGAAAGTAGTTTCAGCACGTAAAACCCCATATTTTTAAGGATCAATGTGGACTAAAGAGGATTAAGGTGCATTAAGGATGATTATAGTGGATCAAAGTGAATGAAGGAGGATTAGGGTGGATTAAGGAGAATTAAGGTGCATTAAGGAGTATTAAGGTGGATTAAGGTAGATGAGGGAGGATGAAGGTGAATTATTGTGGATTGGGATGGATAAATGTACATTAAGTAGGATTAAGGCCGATTAAGGTGGAAGATAGCTTAGTATGGATTAACGTTTATTACAGAAGGCTTTGCACCTTAACCCTCCTTCATCCACTTGAATCCACGCTAATACTCCTTAATCCTTGTTCGTGCACCTGAATCCTCCTTAATATACCCTAATCCACCTTAACCCGTTGAGACGCTGTCTACACAATTGCGCACAGCAGGAGAGTGAATCAGTAGCAAAAGCACTATTGAAAGTAATGGTATTAAATTGTGTTTCATACATCTTGAAACACTTAGTATTGGAAATGTGCATGAATTTTAAATAACGTGCAGAATGTTTTAGCAAAATGAGTGGAAAGGTAGACGGCAGGGTGTTTTTACTCTGCGTCAGTATGTTGTATGTAGTGGGTTCACTTTTTTCATTGTTTTTTAGAATGTCATGCACCAGGCATAATTTTCAAGTGGCTGGATAAGTGCTTTTCAAGCTTTTCAAAACACTAAATAGCACATGTTCTCATATTTGTGTTCCTGTAGTGAGTCTTCTCATGGAGTCGAAATTTTGTAAACTCGAAAAAATTCGCTGTAGAATTGAAAATTCTTAATATTTTCTGCAGCTGTACACTTTCTACGATTCTGAAGATGCAACAGATGTGGTGAAAGCAACTTTTCAATCAGCGGGATAAAGTGGCATCTGAAAGGGTTAGTGTACCCTAATCGGTCTTAATACTCCTTCATCAACTGTAATGCACATTAATCCACCCTAATGCTCCTTCATCCACCTTAATCCTCTTTCATACACCTTAATCCTCACTCATGTGCCTTAATCCACCTTTATCCTACCTAATACACCTTAATAGACCCTAATCCACCTCCATATACCCTAATCGATCCTAACCGGTCTTAGTCCTCCTTTATCAACCTTAATTCACCTTAATCAACCGTAATCGGGCTTAATATTTCTTCATCCACCTTAATCCTCCCTAATGCTTGTTCATGCACCCTAATCCACCTTAATCCAATCTAATCGGTCTTAATACGGCTTCATCAACCATAGTTCGCCTTAATCCACCATATCCCGGCTTAATACACTCTAATCCACCTTAATCCTCCTTAACACAGTCTAATCCACCTTAACCCTCCCTAATCCACCTTAATTATATCGCTAATGAATCACTAATCGGCTAATCAATCCCTTGTACAGGGGTGGGCAGGCTTTGGGTTGTTTCTGGACTATTTGGGTAACGTTATATTTTCTGCTCACAACACGACCTTGAAACAGATATTTGGGCTTTCGCTTTATAACCTAAAAGAAAGCAATGCGGAGTAGCCAGTGCTCATCACCCGCAATACCACGAGTATACTTGCCACTAATTTTTTCAGGGTTTGCATTCATTGTGTCTGACCGACTCACACATCGACGTAAACTAGAAATAAAAGCTTCTCTACAAGCAGCTATTTCAATTTTCAGTGAAACAGGCGGCAGATCCTGACAATCACAAAACGTGCGATGAAGAGGCTGTATCTTGGCACATAATTGCTCACAGCGGAAAGGAGAATCTATAGTGCTACGTTTGCGACTAAATAACAGCAGTTGGCGACGTGCGAGGTGATCGGGCAGCCACAGAATATTCAGCATAATGAGGACAAACCCAATTTTATGCAACGTACAAATTGCCGCAACAAAAACGCTGGTGAGTAGGCCCGAAGAATGAAGAAAATGCAGCATTACGGGATGCTTTGGTACGAGCAATAAGACCGCGCCTGACCTCGCAAACAGCGCTGTCCTTTTTTGGAACAATGTAGTTTCGGCCAATATTATGCAGCCACTGCTTCCTGCGCAAGCCATCACGCTTTCGTTGCGGTATCACAAAAACGGCAAAACCATCTTCAGCTTGTTGCTAAAGTTATGTGCGCAACACCACGGCATAGCGCTAGCACATAGAGCAGGAGAGACAGCTTACAACGTTCGCTACGCCGAGCTAAAGCGCCGAGCCAGCCGAGCCAGCCGAGCTGAGGAGAAAAATGGCGCGACCGAAAAAGTAAAACACGAGCAAAACGCAAGATCCGTGCGTTTCTACGGGCTACGGCGGGGAGACCAGTCGTCGTGCAGGAAAAGGGGGGCAAGAGTAGTTGCCGTGGAGGTGATGCGCAAGTAGCGAGGAGAAGGCGAGGAGGTCGCGCGGCGGCGGCAGGGTTAAATTGTGGCCGTATACTTTCAAATTATCAAGTGACGTTAGCGGCAGCTATTCGTAGCCGGATGCAAGGGATAAATAATAACAATTATGTTATTAAATCTCAGCAACAAAAAAATTACTGGCGGCTAGAAACAATGTGCACTAGGTTTTGTTTGAGTAACTCAATTTCACTTTTTTTTTTAAATCTTGCGGAACGATTGTTGGGACACCCTGTATACTAGAGGCTATCAGATAACTAAACCGGGCCGGTTTTAATTTTTCTCGCGTCCGCAGGAAGATATATCTGCCTGATCTGATTGTGGCCCTGTCGCACTTCTCGTACCGCGATGCCGACCGCCCGGACTGCCAGACAATGCCGCCCAGCCTATTGCGCTACCCTAACCACGTCAAATTGCTCTACGGACACACGATGGTGAGTTGCGTCATTGTTGTCATGGTTATCGCCGCTCTATCTTCAGAGAGTGAGCTGAAGCAGCACAATTAGTGAAACGCAAACGTGTGCCACACAACATATAGACGCATGTATTAATGCAGAAGACAACGACGATGGGGGCATTAACGGACTCCGTCTAGTGGGCGGCTGAGGTTGAGCGAGAACGAAGAAGACGTGCCTCTGTTCCGTTTGTTTTTGAACAGGTTCTCCTGTTGCTCTAGAAAAACGTCTCTCTGTCTTCTGTCCGCGTTGTACTGCGACACTGGTGGAGGTGCAGGGTAATGAGCTCGCCTAATGCTCCGGAGTTCTTCTGGGAGTCGCTCATCTAGCCCTGACGCATTGTCGCCAGTTGCGACACCCGTGCATCGCTTTAGTCGCCGACTGCTAGGCCTTGCCCCGGAGTTCTTCCCTCTTCAACCACCTCTCTCCGGGAGCTGCACACATCTCGCTATGGCCGAAACCAGCACACCGCAAGCACCCCAGAACAGCCGGTTTCCCAGTCCACAACAGATAACCGTTCTGCATCCACTGGTTCTCGATCGGTATCGGGGTAGTCTTCGAAGACATTGAAGACTGGCTTGATAAGTATGAACGCGTTGCAGAGATTACCCAGTGGACTGATCCGCAAAAGCTCTCCCACGTCTATTTGGCCCTTGACGACAGTGGCCGTATTTGGTACGAGAACCGTGAAGCTTGCCTAACGACGTGGTATGACTTTCGGCAGAAGATCACGGATACTTTCGCAAGTGCCGACCGACCCGGCTGGGCCCAGCAGATGATGGAGCTACGGGTGCAACAACCCAATGATCGGTCACAATGTTCGCCGAGGACATGGCCCGCGTCTTTCGTAGAGCCGACGCGAGCATTACCGAAGATAGGAACTTGCGCTATCTCATGCGAGGTGTAAAAGAGCAGTTGTTCGCGAGGCCTTTGCGGAATGCACTAGTCACCGTCGCTGATTTTATCAAAGAGGCTACCGTTATTGAGATGGCCCTTCATCAACGGGGCAGGCAGTACGATCGACTGTCCACTAGCACTACAATCAATGCCGCCGCAGGGACTGCCGAGTACCAGAATTCCTTGCGTGAATTGATCAGAGAGCTTGTCAGAGAGGAAGCGCAAACGATTTTGACACTGACATTGGATAGACACGTGGCATCAATCGCCGAAGTGGTGCGCCACGAAATCAGGCAGGCGTTCCCGGCAGGCGATCGTCAAGATGACCAGCGTCCCATGACTTACGCCGCCGCTGTCCGATGTCCACCAGGCCTCACAACCACACCGCCGTACCACAAGCCTCCGACAGCCGCTCCTTGGTCGCTGCCGAAAGAGGAGGCTTCGAGGCGCGCTCCCGTTATGCCGCTTCAGTCACACCACGAGCCGTCATTCGCCGCGCCTTGGTCAACGCCGCAAAAGGACGCTACGGGACGGCCGCAGTTTCGGAGAACCAACGTATGGCGCACCGTCGATAGGCGACTACTTTGTTTTCACTGCGGAGGCGCCGGGCGTATTTCACGTAATTGCTGGCATCGCGACACATCATTTCGCCCTGCCGTCCGTGGTCTTATGATCGACGTGCAAATGACGATTCCATGCTACGCCGCGACGACGCTCCTTTTCGGGGATCTCCAATAGCGCACCCGAATGACGATTCCGTGCCCAATGATAGGTCCGATTTCGGCCGTCGATCGTGCTCTCCAACCCCATCACGTCAGATGGCTTCACATCTGGACGTCCTTTTGCTGACCTCCTAGGAGGAAGGTCGTCCAGCCCACGCTGGGGAAACTGAATATGGCGACCGCTGGGGGTAAGGTTGCAGCGCGCCGCAAGACAACAAAATGCCCTCAACACTCCCGCTGCAGAACGCTGTGAAGCCGATAAACGCAGAAGAAATTGCGAGAGCCGACATTGATGTTTTCGTGGACAGGCAGCCGGTGACAGCGTAAGTCGACACTGGGGCCGACTTCTCTATAATGAGTCAGGAACTCGTCTGCCGCCTGAAGAAGTTAATGACGCCATGGACGGACCCTCACATAAGGACGGCAGGGGCCCAATTACTGATGCATACTGGAAGATGTACGTCTGGAAATAACATCGGGGATTCTTCTTTCGTGGCCGCTTTTATCGTTCTTCCTGTGTGCTGTAAAGATTTGATTATGGCAATGGATTTTATGAAAGAATATGGCGCCGTAATTCACATCCCGGATCGCATGGGGCCGTTTTATGAGTCCTAGTTTAGTCCATTACTTATCGCCGCAACCCCACTTCTTTCGTCTAACAGAAGACGACGTTGTCCTCCCACCTCGATCATGTACCCTTGTTTCGGTAGCATGTGACGTACCATTTCGTTGGGAAGGCATTGCCGACCAAATAACCATCTTGTTGCTCACTCACGGTATCTCGGTCGCACGAGGAATCGTAAATGTCACCGATGAGCGCACGAACCTGTTGCTAACAAATTTTAGCACAGAGCGACGGCGCCTTCCAAAGGGCACGGCTGTGGGTTACTTTGACCATGTTGCGGATGTCCGCGGCTGCTGTTCACTACTCGAAGAAGCGCCTACGCAAGACCCAGCTCCTGTACTTGACGTCAGCACCGCTTTCTCGCTGCACGAACGAGAACGGCGTCTTACGCTACTGGCCAAATTCAGCGACTGGTTTGCGTCGACGTCCAGCGTCTGAATAATTACAGAGGATACGGCAAGACCAATTCACCAAAATCCTTATCGTGTTGCTCCTAGAGAACGTGACGCCATACAACAACAAGTGACAAAAATGCTTGAAGACGACGTGATCCAACCATCAATGAGTCCCTAGGCATCTTCTGTAGTTCTAGTCAAGAAAAAGGACGGCAGCTAGCGTTTCTGCGTGGACTACCGGAAACTAAATCAGGCGACAAAGAAAGACGTGTACCTAATTCCTCGTATAGACGATTCACTCGACAGGCTTCGACACGCACGTTACTTCTCTTCAATGGATTTAAAAGGCGGATATTGACAAATCGAGGTAGACCCGAGAGACTGTGAAAATCTGCATCTGTGGCACCAGATGGCCTATACGAATTTAAGGTCTTGCCTTTCGGCTTATGCTCGGCCCCTGCTACGTTACAACGCCTCATGGACACTGTGATTTCAGGCCTGAAGTGGAAAACCTGCTCAGTGTACCTCGACGACGTCTTCGTGTTCTCCGCAACATTTGAAAACCACCTAGAATGCTTGAAGCGGTTCTGCTGTCCATCCGGTGCGCCGGCCTTTAGGGGCGATTTACGCTCGAGCCGCCCATGGCCGCAAGCCGCACCGCACGCTTGCGGTCGCGCAAAAAATTGCACGTATCCAGCACTTGTGCACAAATTACCATTTACAGTGTGTGCACAGTGTATACCTTACACATTGTAAACCGAAATTTGTGCACAAGTGTTCGATACGTGCAATCTTTCGCGCGACCGCACGCGTGCGGTGCGGCTTGCGCCGATGGGCGGCTCGAGCGCAAATCGGCCCTTAGCCTGAAACCGGAGAAGTGCCACTTTGGGTTTCTGTAGTCTGTGTCGAGCTCAAGTGTGCGTATATGAGTATAGAAGAGTGTCAGTAACACTTTTTTCGAAACGATGTTTATCTGACGGGGCGAGAGATGATGTATTGACACAGTTATCGCACTGATCTATCTATCTCTATCTATCTATCTATCTATCTATCTATCTATCTATCTATCTATCTATCTATCTATCTATCTATCTATCTATCTATCTATCTATCTATCTATCTATCTATCTATCTATCTATCTATCTATCTATCTATCTATCTATCTATCTATCTATCTATCTATCTATCTATCTATCTATCTATCTATCTATCTATCTATCTATCTATCTATCTATCTATCTATCTATCTATCTATCTATCTATCTATCTATCTATCTATCTATCTATCTATCTATCTATCTATCTATCTATCTATCTATCTATCTATCTATCTATCTATCTATCTATCTATCTATCTATCTATCTATCTATCTATCTATCTATCTATCTATCTATCTATCTATCTATCTATCTATCTATCTATCTATCTATCTATCTATCTATCTATCTATCTATCTATCTATCTATCTATCTATCTATCTATCTATCTATCTATCTATCTATCTATCTATCTATCTATCTATCTATCTATCTATCTATCTATCTATCTATCTATCTATCTATCTATCTATCTATCTATCTATCTATCTATCTATCTATCTATCTATCTATCTATCTATCTATCTATCTATCTATCTATCTATCTATCTATCTATCTATCTATCTATCTATCTATCTATCTATCTATCTATCTATCTATCTATCTATCTATCTATCTATCTATCTATCTATCTATCTATCTATCTATCTATCTATCTATCTATCTATCTATCTATCTATCTATCTATCTATCTATCTATCTATCTATCTATCTATCTATCTATCTATCTATCTATCTATCTATCTATCTATCTATCTATCTATCTATCTATCTATCTATCTATCTATCTATCTATCTATCTATCTATCTATCTATCTATCTATCTATCTATCTATCTATCTATCTATCTATCTATCTATCTATCTATCTATCTATCTATCTATCTATCTATCTATCTATCTATCTATCTATCTATCTATCTATCTATCTATCTATCTATCTATCTATCTATCTATCTATCTATCTATCTATCTATCTATCTATCTATCTATCTATCTATCTATCTATCTATCTATCTATCTATCTATCTATCTATCTATCTATCTATCTATCTATCTATCTATCTATCTATCTATCTATCTATCTATCTATCTATCTATCTATCTATCTATCTATCTATCTATCTATCTATCTATCTATCTATCTATCTATCTATCTATCTATCTATCTATCTATCTATCTATCTATCTATCTATCTATCTATCTATCTATCTATCTATCTATCTATCTATCTATCTATCTATCTATCTATCTATCTATCTATCTATCTATCTATCTATCTATCTATCTATCTATCCATCCATCCATCCATCCATCCATCCATCCATCCATCCATCCATCCATCCATCTATGGCTGGCTGGCTGGCTGGCTGGCTGGCTGGCTGGCTGGCTCGCTCGCTCGCGAGCCAGCCAGCCAGCCAGCCAGCCAGCCATATATCCCATATATGAATATATATGGGATCTATCCTTATGGGATATATATGGCCGCCATTGGAATCTGAACCTGGCAACGTTTAACGTTAGAACGTTACCTAGTGAGGCGAGTCTAGCAGTGCTATTGGAGGAATTAGAGGGTAGTAAATGGGATATAATAGGGCTCAGTGAGGTTAGGAGGACAACAGAAGCATATACAGTGCTAAAAACCGGGCACGTACTGTGCTACCGGGGCTTAGCGGAGAGACGAGAACTAGGAGTCGGATTCTTGATTAATAAGGAAATAGCTGGTAACATACAGGAATTCTATAGCATTAACGAGAGGGTGGCAGGTATTGTTGTGAAACTTAATAAGAGGTACAAATTGAAGGTAGTACAAGTCTATGCCCCTACATGCAGTCAAGATGACCAGGAAGTCAAAAGCTTTTATGAAGACGTGGAATCGGCGATGGGTAAAGTCAAAACAAAATACACTATACTGATGGGCGACTTCAACGCCAAGGTGGGCAAGAAGCAGGTTGGAGACAAGTCAGTGGGGGAATATGGCATAGGCTCTAGGAATAGCAGAGGAGAGTTATTAGTAGAGTTTGCAGAACAGAATAATATGCGGATAATGAATACCTTTTTCCGCAAGCGGGTTAGGTGAAAGTGGACGTGGAGGAGCGCGAATGGTGAGACTAGAAATGAAATCGACTTCATACTCTGCGCGAACCGTGGCATCATACAAGATGTAGACGTGCTCCGCAAGGTACGCTGCAGTGACCATAGGATGGTATGAACTCGAATTAGCTTTCACTGTAGGAGGGAACGGAAGAAACTGGTACACAAGAAGCCAATCAGTGAGTTAGCGGTAAGAGGGAAACTAGAGGAATTCCGGATCAAGCTACAGAACAGGCATTCGGCTTTAACTCAGGAAGAGGACCTTAGTGTTGAAGCAATGACCGACAATCTTATGGGCATCATTAAGGAGTGCGCAATAGAAGTCGGTGGTAACGCCGTTAGACAGGAAACCAGTAAGCTATCGCAGGAGACGAAAGATCTGATCAAGAAACGCCAATGTATGAAAGCCTCTAACCCCACAGCTAGAATAGAACTGGCAGAGCTTTCTAAGTTAATCAACAAGCGTAAGACAGCTGACATAAGGAAGTATAATATGGATAGAATTGAACAGGCTCTCAGAAACGGAGGAAGCCTAAAGGCAGTGAAGAAGAAACTAGGAATAGGCAAGAATCAGATGGAAGAGACAATAGCCTAGAGGAATTCGAAATCCCACAGGTAACGCCAGAAGAAGTAAAGAAAGCCTTAGGAGCTATGCAAAGGGGGAAGGCAGCTGGGGAGGATCAGGTAACAGTAGATTTGTTGAAGGATGGTGGGAACACTGTCCTAGAAAGATTGGCCGCCCTATATACACAATGCTGCATGACCTCGAACGTACCGGAATCTTGGAAGAACGCTAACATAATCCTAATCCATAAGAAAGGGGACGCCACAGACTTGAAAAGTTATAGGCCGATCAGCTTACTGTCCGTTTCCTCCAAAGTATTTACTAAGGTAATCGCAAATAGAATCAGGAACACCTTAGACTTCTGTCAACCAAAGGACCAGGTAGGATTCCGTAAAGGCTACTCAACAATAGAGCACATTCACACTATCAATCAAGTGATAGAGAAATGTGCAGAATATAACCAACCCTTACATATAGCTTTCATTGATTACGAGAAAGCGTTTGATTCAGTCGAAACATCAGCAGTCATGGAGGCATTACGGAATCAGGGTGTAGATGAGCCATAAGTAAAAATACTGGAAGATATCTATAGCGGCTCCACAGCCACCGTAGTCCTCCACAAAGAAATCAACAAAATCCCAATAAAGAAAGGCGTCAGACAGGGAGATACGATCTCTCCAATGCTATTCACAGCATGTTTACAGGAGGTATTCAGAGACCTGGAGTGGGAAGAATTGGGGATAAAAGTTGATGGAGAATACCTTAGCAACTTGCGATTCGGTGATGATATTGCCTTGCTTAGTAACTCAGGAGACCAATTGCAATGCATGCTCACTGACCTGGAGAGGCAAAGCAGAAGGGTGGGTCTAAAAATTAATCTGCAGAAAACTAAAGTAATGTTTAACAGGCTCGGAAGAGAATAGGTAGCGATGCACTGGAAGTGGTAAGGAAATACATCTACTTCGGGCAGATAGTGACCGCGGATCCGGATCATGAGACTAAAATAATCAGAACAATAAGAATGGGCTGGGGTGCGTTTGGCAGGCATTCTGAGATCATGAACAGCAGGTTGCCATTATCCCTCAAGAGGAAAGTGTATAACAGCTGTGTCTTACCAGTACCCCCGTACGGGGCAGAAACCTGGAGGCTTACGAAAAGGGTTCTACTTAAATTGAGGGCGACGCAACGAGCTATGGAAAGAAGAATGATGGGCGTAACGTTAAGGGATAAGAAAAGCAGATTGGGTGAGGAAACAAACGCGAGTTAATGACATCTTAGTTGAAATCAAGAAAAAGAAATGGGCATGGGCCGGACAAGTAATGAGGAGGGAAGATAACCGGTGGTCATTAAGGGTTACGGACTGGATTCCAAGGGAAGGGAAGCGTAGCAGGGGGCGGCAGAATGTTAGGTGGGCGGAGAAGATTTGGAAGTTTGCAAGGACAACATGACCACCATTTGTATATGACCGGGGTAGTCGGAGAAATATGGGAGAGGCCTTTGCCCTGCAGTGGGCGTAACTAGGCTGATGATGATGAATATAGACACAGGGCGTATGAGGCGAACGGACATTTTCATTAAGGTATCCGTCTGTCTGGCTCACGTTTTCCATGTCGCATGCTGTCGGCTATGCCAGCGCCAGTCAGTGACGCAGCTCAAGCAGCTGCTCGACGACCAGCTCCACACGGCGAGGACCCTCTCTGTGACATTGAAAGGCCGCTGGTACAAGCCAAAGTATCCCGACGTGTTGACCGATGACATCGGAAACTTTACGTTCTTCCAGAACTGCACAAATTTCAAAGGCGACCAGGACGTCCCGCCCGCACTAGTAAGTCTTGGCTCTCGAATGCAAATACACTTATGAGTACTGTCTTAACAAATAGTAGCACGGTGCACACCCAGCCAATAATTTCTGGTCTGATTTTTTTTTCAAGCAGAAAATTTATATTGTGTGCAACTGAATCAGAAAACGAATAAAAAAAACAGGAATGTGCGAGGAATTAAAATATCGTAATCAGTTTTCCATGATATTTAGGAGCCGTCTGAGGCAAATTTAATATCGTGCGGGGAGCTTCTGGGTCTTCGAACTTGTAAATTTCAGCTACAAGTGCATAAAGAATGGGCATGAATTAGGTATTGAGATAAGGTTTCATAACGCGCCTAAGACATTTTTCACACCTTACGTGACATACTTCGTTGAGTCAAGTCAGACGCCCATTCGCCGCTTGCGGCAACATCTGTACTTTTTCTAAACTTCAGAAAGAGCCGATGACGTGCATTCCAAACGATACATGAGTTATGTAACTGAGTTTCGGGCATTTTGACTTCTGAAGTTAGTTTAGACTTTTCAAGCATTAGCTTTAAAGGGACACTAAAGGTTACCAGAAAGTCAAGTTAAAGTGATAAAGCAATGCTCTAGAACGTCTTAGGCGTCAATATAGTCGCGAACAGAGCTTTAGTAACCGAGAAATTGAGGTAAATGCATGACACGATTTGAGACCCCCCAGCGACATTCCAGTACTAGCCCGACGACGAAAGCACTCCTCATCATAATTTAAGTCACTATACTCATCTACTCGTTTTAAAAAGATAATTTCATTAGATTATAAGACGGAAGAAAATGCTACTTGTCTACTTCTATTCGATTCTAAGAAAAAATAACATTTTGACGTTACCGTTGAGTAGTATGGGTGATCGAAAGGTTTCGTTTTCGCTCGACTCTGCGCGCTCGACTTTGCGCCGCGCGCGCTTTGGAGTTTCAGTTGTTTCTTTATCGCGTCGTGCTGCGGTTGTCCTGCTGGCTCGCGAAACTTGCATTTGGAACAAGCGGCGAGAATGCCACGTCCATGTGATGTCGTGGGATGCGCGAACGGTCCGCGGAACTTGGCCAAGGGCAGTTGCAGCGGCGAATCCAACGTTACTTATCAATGCCAACGAGTGAACCTCTCCTGTCGAAGTGGTTAAGTGCCGTACCTCTGCCACAGCGCGCTGGCAAAGAGCCGAAAAATCACGTAGTGTGCTCGCTGCACTTTCGTCCAGAAGATTACGAGTTCAACGCCGACTTACTGAAGTCGCGTGAAGTGCCTTTCAAAGCAGGCCGACGTCGTAGTAGTACGCAACGACGCCGGCAGCGCGAGCCCTCAACAGCAGGTCACGTTCATCAGTGCTTAAATCGCTGAACTCGACTCAGCATCGCGAGCTAATGTGTCGTTGTCAGGGTCATCCATTGCAACGATCGTCGAAGTTGGCGTCATAAAATAAAGAACCAGCTTATCGTCGTGCGCTTTCCCTTCCGCTTGCCACCATAGTTCCGCTTTCGCGCTGCTCTCGGCTCTGTCTTGGCTCTTTCTGGCCGCGCGTTTGCGTTTTGGGCAGAAAAGCCGTAGCGCCGTATGCGGGAGCCGCTTTACTCACCGACGGCGCAACGTCACTATGAGACCCTGACGTCAATACTCCTCGATCGGAGGGTGGGTGATTTGAACTGCGCTAGAGGTACGCGGACGCTTCAGAACGCATTTTCTCTGGAAATAAGTCTCTTCTTCGCACGAAATAAGCGTTTCGAGGTTTCTGGGATGGTATTTCAACAGTCCACGTTGAGTTAATATTAACCTTTAGTGTCGCTTTAAGAGTGTCAAAAGGGAAAAATGTGCATGTGCGGAAGTGATATATATATATATATATAATTCAAGGAAAAATTCTCTAGGTCCAGTGCATAGGTAGCTGAAGAAACGAAGGCGCACGCTTCTGCGTTTCGCAATCTTCTTCTTGCTCCCTCTTCTTTTATCCCACCATTATATATATATATATATATATATATATATATTTGGGAGCAAAGTGCAACTGGTGTTGCTCCGCTCCGACAGGCCCCCGTCAATTGTACATCGCTTCTCGAAGATGTAGGATATGTGTCGAATGAGCTCGTGAACCAGCACCTCATAATGTTGTGAACGCGGTTTAAACCGTGGATCCGGTTCTTCAAAGGGATGCGACGTATTGCTAACGCATTTCTCTCGCATTTACTGCTGAATCACTACCGATGTTTTTTTTTTGTTTGTTTGCTCGTGTGTCGCATATTCTCTGCGCGGCATTGTGATTCCTTCACAGGAATAATCAGGCCAGAAATGGGCAAACTTTTGCTGCGGAGATCACGCAACCTCTGCAAAGGAGATAATCTCCTAGGTTGACGTTCCTTACGCAACGCAGTGCATTTAATAGACGCCGCAGTGGAGGGCGCGCAATGAAGTTTTCAATGGCGATTCGCGTCCATTAGTAATTAATGTCTATTAGCATTCATGTCAGCAGCATTCATTAGCAGTCATTGTCACGACTGATGCAGGGCCGGCGAGTATCTGGAGGTAGTAGGAAGTTATGAAGTTTCGACCTACTTTTCAGCTGCCCACGCCAGCGTTGCATATGTTATAGGGTCGTTAGCTTGTGCTTACGGGTGCGTTACTGTTCGCGAATGCGGTACACGTAGGCATCGGCAGCAGCAGCCATTTGCGACCTCGCATTCAACCGGGCCTCATAAAGCTATTAATGCAATGGCCCGCAACGTAGCGGTTGGTGTAACGGCGTGTGGCAGCAGCAGAATCCTGAACGGGCTCTTTCATTTTACGTCGACGAGATTAACCACGCCTTACCGAAACGCTTCTCAGGCGTTGTGGGTGAGTCGACTAATATTAGATGTTGCTGCAATTGCTACCGCTGCCGTCCGTGTCACACTCTCGTGTCCCGGTATATCGTAAACTTAGTGCATGTAGCCTTCGGCATAAAGATTCCAATGAAAAAAAAAATGCTACAGGGGAGCTTTGGCTTTGCGATAGTTCAGCTGTGTAGTCGCAATGATAGCTTTCATGTTCATATGAATTTGTCTTATCTTCGTGCTTGTGGCTTCAGACGTTCTTGTGGTGTTATTTGTTGAGGTTATTTTTTTGCGAATTTCCAAGCAGTCGTGTATTTCTAAATGCATGTAGACAAGAAGTGTTTGCGGACAGGAATAATCACTGCAAATGTTTTCACTCACAAAGCGGCATTTTGTAAATAAGCAGTTTTCAAAGCAATGAAGTCGTCTGAAGCCAAAAAAGGACGAAGTTGAGCCAAATCTATATAATACGCGTAATTCACATACTGGCACAGTCGGTGTAGTGGCAGCTTCCGTTAGACACCCGCGCCAGAGTTCAGTGTAGTAATGTTTACAGAAAACTGTATGCGGCTAGGATAAAGCTTTCTCTATAATATCTTCGTCTTCCGTGTACAGTTTTTAATGCGTTCCTTATCGCCTTTGATTTCTGCACACAATCAGGTTTGCGACATGTCCCTAGACACAATAGAGAAGAACTACATATACGAGAAGGACCAGCGGGCTGGCATCTCGTTCGACAAGGTACTGCTACGCACCCTTACGTTGGAAACTGAGAAGAGCCTTAAAGAAAAGGTAGGCGATCAGAGCGTTGCATTCTCCTTAAGTCCATTCCGTGCGTACTAGTAGTAATAGTAGGTGCTTTAACGGCAAGGGCTGAGGCGAGGGAAATGAAGGGCCAGGTCAGGTGTAGGGCAGGATGCCGGCAGCTTCCTGGGCGTGAGTCAGGAGGGCCTGCAGGGTGTACTCGACGCGACGTGGCAATCTAGTCCACTACTCATACGAGGTTGCGGCTTTCTTTTTAATCGGCCATGGCGTGGCACGTCCATAGTGGAAGTATCTTTTTCTTTCTACTGCGAATGTGGACCACCGTTACGCAGGCGGGGGCCTCTCCATTTACACGCTCCATTACGGAGTGTGGAAGTCCTCGTTATAATTCTACTCCTCTTTAACAACTCGGAATTGTTGAAAGTTGGACAGTTGACAGTTGGAGTGGCTTAACTGATGCATTCCACTCCTTCAATTCCATTGAATCAAGCGCTTTGCTTATAATTCTTTACAACTTCTAGTCTCAACAACTTTACCAATAACGTTACACACAATTCTTCTTGCCCGTACGTAACAATATTCTGTACCTTAGAGAAACAAGTGAACTGTTATGCTTTGTAGAACGATCTTTTTGTTTTGTATTTGCTGGCGTAGTTTAAAGAGAACCTTCCTTTTTCTTAGTACACCTCAGTGACCACCGGTTATCGCGCCATCTGCGTACAGGGAAGTGTGCGAAAAAAAAAAGAAACATGGCGCGCGTAGCAAATCACCGGGGTCTAGTGCAGTGTGCAATCACTTGCGACTTCGCTTTTCGCTTCCATCCTGGTGTCGTAAAGTAAGCATGCTCTTGCTAAGTAAAGCTGCTGTGTTTACGCGCACTTAAACCATGTAACGCAAAATAAGGAAATTTTACGGGTCTGCAGAAGTGCAGAATACCTTGTTGTTTATAATAACCGTAGCAGAGTTATTTTTCAGTGTCTGCCTACAGGTAGAAATCTAAAAAAAAAGTATTGAGTAAAAAATTGACAAATGTAACAAATTTGCCTATTCCATTTTAAGTTAATTGGGAAATATACCGGTTTTGTAGACGTGATTAAAATAGACGATTAGCATTCCACGTCTACTTGCTCATTTCATTCCAAATGCATTCCGGAATCTTGGGCTCTCAATTCATTCCCATTCCGTTTGCCCGAGTGGTGCCGTGATTCCAGCTACATTCGTGGATATATACGGGCGTTTGAAAACTCGAATGATTCAGGAATCGTCCCGACTCCGGCGCTGCGAGTCCGCAACTGCGATATTGACCCACAGTTGGGGCGACCGGTGGTGCGCTTCTGTCACCGGCTGAAGACGGCTGCTGTATTCGCAGCGTTCGCGCGTACCTGTAGCGCAGTGCGCAGAGTAAAGAGCACCGACTGCAAAAATTTTAAGACAGGCGATGACGCTGACTTGATGCCCGCGCACTAGTGCCACCACGTGATAACAATGAATTTTAAACTGGCATTACCTGTAACTTTCTTTTTTCATTGAGTAGAGGTCCTGTAGCTAGAAGAAACCCTCGAAAAATATACTGGCAACCCTCAAAGCACCGCAAATGACCTGCTACAACTTTTCTGCGAGCAGGTTTCGATTTCGTTTCCCACGAGGTGTGTCGTGGTGTCGTGACGCAGTAAAGTGGTCACGTGGAAACTGGACACGGCGACGTTTTTGGCAGATGCCCGGGTTCGCTCGGCAGTTCGCTATGCTGTATACTCTGGGCCATGCAAAAAAAAAACAAAAAACAAAAAAAAAGTTGGCAGCATAGCGGACGAACGAGTGAGCCGGCATGTGTCCCATAACATAGCGAGGTTGTGCTACCACGTGACCACCTTCTACGTCACGACAGAGACGAACCATATGGAAAACGGAACAGAAAGTTGTTCGTAGAATTTAAACCTCTTATAGTAAATTGCTTAGGGCGCTCTGAGGCTTGCCCGTATTTTTGTGATGGAATTCTTCGGGTCGAAGAACTTCGTTTAAATCAAAAAGGCGTTAAATTTCATCTGGACTTTCACCGCTGGAAATCAAGCATTGTGCTCCAAGTAAGCGCAGACAGGATCACGAAAACACGCTTTAATAGTCCGCTGAACTTTAGCGCTTCTTTAGGCAATCGCTGTCGCTAGGACTGGCTTGCTTGTTCATCCATCTCTTTAAGCTACCGAACAAGCTGGATATTTCAACATCAGAGGGCCCCTTTAACAGGTAATTTTTACCTCGCGAGAATTCACGCATTCACATCCTGGTCATTCCGACGATGCCCGATGTGGACGTTCGCGAAAAAACGCACTTTTCAAGCGAAGGTTTCCCTAGCTGAGCACTGTGGAACTTTGGTGACCGTGGCTGCTGCTGTTGCTGGTGTCTGACTGAATAGTTTTCTCACACTCAGGACCCCAGCCCTCGCACGAGTCAGCTAAGACGCAGCCCCATCCGCACTACGCCTACCGATGGGCGGGTTTACAGTTTCCTAGGCAATTACGCAACGAAGCAGCAAACGGTACATCAATGTCATCGCTGCATCGAATAATTATGCGCATTCGAGCGCATAGTTCCTATATCGAGGGATAACTTTTAGAAGCCTTCTCTCTCGGGGTTAGGCCTGTCTGCACGCGTTCACTTTCTTGCCGAGTGAGGTATGTCGGTTTGTGGACTTCTTGCGATAGCAAAGTAGACTGACACCGCGGTTGGCTTGATAATAAGTGCTGACTGTTTTGTCAGAAGGGCGAACGCAGTGACGTCATTAGTAACGTCCGTAACGCTGTGCCCGAACTTTTTTGGACGGTGTTTACCTACACGTCGGGCCGACTAATACATTCTAAAAACAGTTGCACCCTTTGGGGTGTATGTCTGCCACACAACGATAATCGTTATCTGTGTTGCTTGCGTTTCCTTTCTTGAAAACGCTGCGCTCGATACTTTCCGGTCGAGAATGCTCAGTCATGCGATAACGAGCACGACGTTCGTGACTTGGAAGTACCGGGCTCGCAGCTTTAAAGAAAGTAAATGCGGGCAAGAAAGATGGTGATTATTGTTGTGCGGCAAATGTACACCCCGAAGGGTGTAAACATTGTCTAGGATGTACGCGGTTGGGACGTACGCGGTCGCGCCAAAAATTTCTAGCGCCCTTGGACGCTTTTAGCAGGACGCATGCAGAGCCTATTGCAGCAAAAAACTGCGCTGTCCGAAAAGAGCGGCGCCACTGAAATTACGTCACTTTAAGATAGGAGGCGCTAACGTCGGTTTGCGCAGTTTAAGGGTCTGATAAGATTTAGAATAAAAGGTTTGGGCTGTGAATGAAATCTCTTACAATTTATGTATGAGCGGGCCACTGCAATTCCGAAAAGAAGAATTTTCAAGAATCATTCAGTCAAGAACGCAATATCTGGTCTGAGCAACCTTGGCTGTTAAATATTATATAACATCTACCTTGCACATACGGTGTACGTGGAACATGACGGCGATGCCTAGGGCGAGAATTTGCCTGCCTGGTGTGTTCGTGTAATTGCCTATCGCAGTAAGGTGAATCGCTGACGGAGAATCACGTGGGACTAGTGGCGGAGGTTAGCGTCTCGCTGATTTGCCGGCATCAATAAAGGATTAATAAAAATCGGGGCCGTCAACTAACCCCCTCTGTTCTCGTTCTTACATAACGAGGATCTTGAATCCGGCAACATTGTTGCCTTCGGGTAACATATGCGGGTTTATTGATCAGTTGCCTTCACCCAGAAAGCTCACGTACACGTGACGCCTGCGGCGGAAAGGATGATCCACATCGGCCACCAAGGTTTGTGACTTAAGGCGCTGGCTAACACTGCCAAGGTTACTTCTAGTGCTAACACATAAGTACCCAATAAAGTGGATGCGATATGGCGAAGAGACAAAGAGTAAACTTTGACAAACATTTTATTTTGGAACAATCGTCACCACTGCTTCGTGGTGTATGATGTACGGTTGAATTTTCAGTTTTGACTGGAGAAACGTTCTTGGCCAACGTAAGGTCAATACACGTACCATGTATGGCTGTTGGCTGAGTGGCATCGGTGAAGCACATCAAGGCAAAGTCGTTGGCGACGAACTAGACAAACGATCTGTTTTGTGGCTTGGAAGTGCCCACGTTAAAATCAACGATGACTGGTGTGATGTGGTAACGTGGCAGGGCCGTGAAGCGCGTTCGCATGAAAAACTCGATGTCCGATCTGGTCGTGTTAAGGGAGATGTCCTTACGGGACTATGAGCCATTGATGATAACAGCTTTTGACATATTGTTCTTTATGATGAATTTTTTTTCTTCCTTAGAGGGTTATGAGCCATTACTGATGATGATAGTTTTTGCTAGAAATTTTCGGTCCGCGGACACAATCGTGCCGTTAGGGGATAGCGGTGGTCAGCTTCGCTGTGGTATTTTACTTGAACTTGTCAAAAAAGAGATATGGATAAGATGCCACTCTCGGCAAAAATATAAAAAGTAAGAGCAATAGAAATAACAAGGAAAAAGAAACAAGGCAAAACACGCACGTATCAACAAAAGCAACTAGTTGTAAAAGATCCTTATATGTTTTCCAATTAATTTTGTTGGACTACATTAGTGTTAAGATCATACCGCTCAATTACTGCTCGAAGAAAGAGAGAGTGCCTAAATGTATTGTTTCGGTATTTAAACAAAACTGATGTACATGATGTCGGCGCCGAGTAGACAGATCCGAAGAAAACCTAACATAGTTTATTGTCTGGCGGCTGAGAATAGTCTCGACTACTCAAAACATTAACCCGCCGTGGTTGCTCAGTGGCCGTGGTGTTGGGCTGCTAGGCACGAAGTCGCGGGATGGAATCCCGGCCATGGCGGCTGCATTTTCGTGGGGGCGAAATGCCAAAAATGTCACGTGTACTTGGATTTACGTGCTCGACAAAGAAGACCAGGTGATCAAAATTTCCGGACTCTTCCACTACGGCGTGCCTCATTATCAAAAACTGGTTTCGGCACTTAAAACCCCATAATTTAGTTTTTAACTTAAAACATTAGATTCGGAATACGAAGGATTTCGAACAACCGCACACCCGTATACTTTCACACGTTGGCTTGCCTATCTTTTTTGCAGCTCTGCGAATTGAAGAAGAATCATTTGGGGATCGATTTCAGCCTCGCAGTGTACGACATCGATTTCGACGCCCCTGATGTGCTTTGTTCCACCCTGACCATCCGCGGTTCATACCGGCGCTTGCAGATGGTCCACAAGCTACGAAATTTCTTCAGGGATCGCTTCCGGCAAGCCACACATCTTAGGCAATGCAAAAGCATAAGAGTCTGACTGAGACGTCATGGGGCGAAACGATGCGTCACAATGCTCCACGCATTGCATATCGAGAGACGCACGTGGGACATATGTTTTCACACGCCATATATAGTTTCCTGCGCTATTGCCAGTGTCTAGCCTTTAAGTGTTACAAGCACTGCATTTGACACAGGACTCTTCATTATTTAAAATAATATTGTTATGATTGTTATTTTATAAATTTCTCGTTTCTTCTCATTTGCCACCTGTTTCTCTCGCTAGAAGCGAAAACCGGGCTTTTCTGGCTCTTCGCTCTCATTCGCGCATGCGCATTGTAAGGTTGCAGCTGCGCTGTGAGCAGCTTAGTACAGTTCCAATTTAGAGCCCTTGTCCTGATTCCTCGTTTTGGCGTGTCCCGTCTTGAGCTACCGCACTGATGTTTCTTTCACATTGTTGCGCATGCGCGATGGGAACAGTGTCACATCGCCCGTGACCAGCTGGGAAATTTGATAACGCTACTGCGGCATTTGCCCACCACGTGACACCGTAGAGAAAGAAGTTAAACAAGACCGGACACGGTGAAATCTGGCAACAGTAAATCCGTCACGCCCTTGTGTTACTCCCGTTCGTTAGTTCACGGGAGCATCGAAAAAAATAAACAAGAATGGGAAATGAACTTTCAGATAACGTTCTATTTTTTTTTCTTTCCCGCTAAAGCTAAAAAGGTTTTCGTATAAATGAACTTATAGTTTGCGACTTATTTCAACTGCGTTACCTAGCAACAAGCCAGGCGCGGCAGGTGCATGCGTCATGCGCCAGATGGGCGGTCGAAGCCAGCGAGGCCGGTTGCGCATGTGAAGTTCGCCTGTAGGGCGACCTGTCTCTCTTGTGTGTTGACAAACTGTCGGGCTCCTGGCGTATTGTTGCCTTCCTTCTGCACTTCTACACGACACCACTGCACTATTGGACTGCGGAAAGGTGCGAAATTTTGTTTGATAGTCTATAACTGTGCAACAGTGACTGGCGTTATGTCGCTGGTCGCCCACTCGCTTGTCAGCCGCGTTTTGATGGGGTGGACACACACACACACGCACACGCACACGCACACACGCACGCGCGCACACACACACACACACACACACACACACACACACACACACACACACACACACACACACACACACACACACACACACACACACACACACACACACACACACACACACACACACACACACACACACACACACACACACACACACACACACACACACACACACACACACACACACAAATTCATAAGTACCCACTCGCAAATTATATATTTAAATGCGTAAGCATTTCTATGCCTACCCTGGAGAAAACGTATCCGTCAGTCCGTCCGCACTTTCGTCTATTTCGTAAGACGAATCGGTACAAGGAAATTAATGTAAAAAATAGGGAAAAAAGCGTCGGTTGTGGTTTTTGAGTAGTCAATAAGCAGATGGGTGTTGAGGGGTAGAATGGGTCTTAGCATGCTCGATAACAGGTCGACGCTGATGCATAAGGTGTTAAAGAGCGATAAGGGCATACAATGGTCGGAGCAACTGTGATCAGGTTAATAAGCACCCATGAGGGTTGATGAAGGTTGGATCAAGTCCAAGCAGATTGATCAGGACCAATAAGAGTTCATTAGTGTCGGATCATGCCAGATAAGGTTGATAAGGACAGATAAGTGTTGATAAAGATTAGATCAATTGCGATAAGGTTGATACCTACCTACTAGTGCTGATAAAGCTCGGATCAAGTCCGATGTTGATAACAACCTATAAGGATTGATAAGGGTTTCACATAGTGTGATAAGGTTGATAACGAACGATAAGGGTTGATAATGGTTTATATTAGTCGGATCAAGTTTCATAACATTGATAATGACATAGGGCTGCGTGGAAATGAGCAAGTGGCACAATGCTTACGCTTATTTTGACAGCTTCCCAAAGGAGTTCCTGTGCGAATTGTTTTGCTTAGAGCTCACTCGAGCTTAGGCTCACCGAAATTATACTGAGCCAGGATCACTCGGACTCAGCTATACTCAGCTAGGCTCGGCCAACTTCCAACTCAAGCTCACTCGGACTGAGACTCACTAGAACTCTGCTCAGTCAGGCTAGCTCGCAGTCAGACTCATCAAAATTATACTCAGCCGGGACGACTCGGACTCACTCACTAATACCCAGAAAGGTCTCCTTGGCGCACAGATCTCACGAACTCGGCCCTTCTCTTGAGTTGGACTTATCAATGACAAAAAATATCTTCATAGCAGGCTAAGGTATTAAGAATGAAGAGGGATTACGAACGCTAATGATTTAGAAAAGAGTGTGCACGAGAGTCGTTAATATGCAAGAAATTTTCTTGTTTCCTGTTCATCAAGATTTCTTGTTGGAACCGAACAACTATGACGCTTGACCTCGGCAGTGCTGGATTTATTTCGCCTAATGATATAATTTGAAAATTCTAATTGTTTATGCACGCGTACGCGCCTGCGGTGCGCACACGCTTTTGTTTCCGTGAAAGCAGTTCGAGAGAGATCAGCGTCCTTTCTTTCCAGCAGTTTTTTTTTTTTGGAAAAAAACACCGATGACCGTGCATGGCCTACTCCTGTAAACTCATCGCACAGATTGGTTCCGGAGAGAACGTCGTGGGGCGGCATGATAGGAGGCTGGCTTGTTGAGGCCAGCTGCTCTGCGTCGCGGTCCCTGCTGTTTGCATTTTCTCGTCGGTTAAGGCACCATGCCTACGCGCGAAAGCTACGTCGGAGACGTACAATCCATCTACGATTCACCGGAGCAATTCCGAAAGTTCGCTTCACGTCGCTTTCCTCGAAGGTGGCGCTGGACGCTCGACTTTGGAATGACCGGTTGCTCCACAGAGGCGACGGTAGTACCACTCATCATAGGCAATGCCACAAGCGTTGCTTAGCGGCCCAATTAGCAAATGAGGAGTGCCACGATGCCAGATCACGCTCAACGACAGCCACCGCCGCTTCCGCGCCAAGGCTATTATCGCCCAAGGAAAATTTGGAATACGCTTAAGCTTCGCCTTTAAGAGTGGAACGCGCGAGCATTCAAAGACCAGTGATTGCTTCTCACGCTTCATGGCAGCTGCAGCTTATGTAACCGTAATGTTCATGTGGAAGCGATCGCGGCGAACGCTTTACACGAAGGCGAGCTTTTGGCTCTTTATTTTTTCTCCTCCTCTGCCTCCGCGCGCCGCTGCCGGCTGATGGATGGATGGATGGATGTTATGAGCGTCCCCTTTGGAACAGGGCGGTGGGTTGCGCCACCAAGCTCTTGCTATTATACTGCGCAATGTCCTACCTAGGTAACAAAGAAAGAGAGGAAAAAAGAAAGACGCACGATGAATTCCCATAACCAAATTTTCTGCCGCCTAGTGTTAACTTTGTTTTGTACGTCTCCGTTTTTTGTCGTTTCTCTACTTCCGCTAATCCTCCAAATGCCTCTTACTAGTCCTTTCAAGGGCTTCACCGAGGCCAGTGGTGCCTAAATCGACCGCTGGGCAGATGTTTTCACATTCTAATAAAACATGCTCCATCGTTTTCCTAGCTTTACCGAAGCAAGCACATGATTCCTCTTCCTTTTTATATCTCGCTTTATAGATGCCTGTTCTAAGGCTTCCCCAGCTCGCTTTGAAATGTAATGAGCTTCCCTCATAAAGTATTTCTTTCGTGATTTAGTTTTTTCCTCTTAAGTAATTACTAATGGCAGGTTTTCTTTTCCATTGTCGCCACCCATTGGATTATTTCCGCCTCTCTGACTTTCCTCTTAACGTTCTTTGTTGCTGTGTTGCTGTGCGCATACATGCTGGTAGGCGTCTTTGTTATTTTCCTCCACTGTGAATCAATGTTTTTTCTGTGCAGATGCGTCCACACTCTCTCAGCCCATTTACTTTCTTCCATATTTCTCAGTCGTTCTTCATACTCAATTTTACTTCCACCTTCTCTCACTTCAAAACTGGCCCAGCCCATATCACCCTGCACAGCTTCATTTGTAGTCTTCCCGTGAGTGCCAAATGCGAGGCGTCCCACTGACCTTTGGTTCCCATCGAGTCCTGATTGTACCCCTCATTTAAATCCAACAACGGCATTTCCAAAAGTAACTCTTGGAACGATTACACCTTTCCACATACCTCGGATCACTTCGTACCTATTGTAACCCCGTAGGGCTCCGTGTTTCATTATGGCTGCCCCAATTTCTCTTCTCCTTTACTGTTATTTTTTCCTCTGTTTCCATATATCTGTTGGCTTCCTTTATCCATATACCAAGGTATATATAGTCTCTTACTCGATGTATATTCTGGCCCGGTATTGCCACTGTCTCTTCACTGTTTGCATTGAATACCATAACACGTGATTTTCTAACACTAAATTTCATACCTAAATTCTTGCTTTTCTGTCCAGAGATATTAGCCAGACGTTGCAAATCATTTTGCTTGTTGGCTAACAGGTCAATGTCGTCGGCATAAGATAAATCTGGGAGCTGCTGCTCTTCTACTGTTCCTGCCTGTTTGTATGAGAGTATACACCCGATATTACTTGCTTCTAGCGCCCTCTCCACCCTCACCATGTACATCATAAACAGCAGTGGTGATAAAGGGCACCCCTGCTTCAAACCATTGTTGATATCAACTTTCTCCTCCCTCCTCATCCCTTCCCATTCAACGCAAATGGTATTTTCTACGTAATTGGCTCGCAAAAGCTGCAGACGATCGTCACCTAAGCCTTCCACTTACAGAATATCCCACAAAATGTTGCGTTCTACGTTGTCATAGGCTCCTGTAATGTCTGAAAAGGCAATATGTAACGGACTTCATTCCTCTCTTGATATTTCAATACACTGAGTAAGAACAAATAAGTTATCGTCAAAACTGAAGCCATTCTAAAGGTCTCTCAAAGTTATATTATTCTGTGCCCATGGTTGCAGCTTTCGTTGCCTGCATTCCTAGCCTGCATATGACCGATGTAATGGTCAACAGTCTAAACGAGTGAATTCTATCTTTCTCCCCCTTACCTTTATAAATTAAATTCATTCTACTTTGTCGCCAACTGTCTGGTATTCGTCCACTTTTAAAGTTTTTTTCACTGCTTTCACCAGAGCTTCCTTTCTCAGTAAGCAACAGGCGTTGGTGGTGGCGTCGTCGGAAAACCACTGAAATTGGGCGGATACAACTTGAGACGCGTCACTCATTTAGAAATTCGCTACCTTTCGCTGAATATAGGAAAGGAATTGTCGGAACAAAGTCGCATTAATCGCATTGATATCTGAATGAAATATAAACATATAGCGGGAAAACGTGGTAGTCAAAGGGCGCCGTATTTTACGATGGAGGAAAAGTAGTGCGGCCACCCACCGGGTACGCCAGTTTGTTTCTTGGTGCCACACGGGGTACGTCACTCCCCTCAGTGTGCCGTATTCTGAGAATTTGTGGAGACATAGTGCTTGCTGTAGCGATGGTGGGGGGGGGGGGAGAGGAGGGGGCATTGAATTCGTCATGCCGAACAAGTGCTTGTCGCGCAGTGCCGTGGAAATTACGGTTCGAAGTGCAAGAAGAGCGCCTTCAGATTTCCTGTAGACGTGTAGCTGCGCAGGAAACAGGTGCGCGCACTATGTACCTTTTCCATAGGTAGGCACACTGAGTATTCGCTGACGACCTGCCTTATCCAGTATTCGCTTTTCACATACTGCGAAAAGACGACGTCCGTAGTGTCCGCGGAGTCCCAGAGTACCCGACACTCTTTGCCATTCACCATTAGGACCGTCGTGTATGGCTTCGGCAGATCGATGTCTGTTTATTTGTTTCCGATACCCTCCGGGTACAAGTACATTGCAGAGGAGAAGCGCATGCATAGTAAAGGTGAGCACGAAAAATAATCACAGAAAGAGGGAAGCATTATACTGAATAAATATACAAAGCTGTATACGAAGCTGCACATACGAAGTATTATACAGAATAATTACATACAGCCGCAGAGTAAACTACACACGAGAAAGTACAGTGCGGGACTAAAGTGTGATAGGGCATTTGTAAAGGCAATTGAATGAGCTACGTCCTGTATGAAGGCAGGTGAGTGAGTCCACTTCCTTGCGGTTATTGGGACGAATTATTGCGAGCCTGCAGTAGTTGAAAAATATGGTATGTTAACCTTATGGGGATGATCAAGCCGGCGTGACTGCTTATGTAAGTGAATACTGGCCTTCTGTTTGGGCAGTTTTAGGCCTCCTGAAAGTGTGGTTTATATCCATACCGAGCTCTGCTGTAAACAGCAGGAGCTTTTTTTAACACTGTGATATTCATACAGGGGTAAATGGAGATCGCAGGGAGAGGCCTTCGTCCCGCAGTGGACTTAATATAGTATGATGATGATGATGATGATGATGGTGGTGGTGGTGGTGGTGGTCCATGCTTTTCCTAGAGCCGTCGTCAGCTCACCTCGAGCTTGCGAAGGTCGTGTCTCCCAGAGCCACGTTCTCTGGTCCACCGATCGCAGCTCGTGCGGACTACCTTCTTGATCTCACCGCTGCCAACGAGTTCGTTGCGGCTCGAGGTGGCGTTTGGGCAAGGAATCAACCAAGCCCATTGATGAGTACGTCCGGTAGTAGGAATGACGGAAAAGTTTATTCTGCATAATCTACACTGGCTCCAGATGCGGAAGCCCACTCTATGCAGGACCCTCCAGCCAGGACACGTCAGCATCACCTCTCCTTGCACCAAAAGCTTCCGCTTCCGTCGCGTTCCCTAGGAGACTAGACTAGGGGACCTGGTGACTGTATCTCGGCCAATCACAATCGTTGAATCGGTCGCAATATCCCTCCCACGATGTTACACCGTTCCGCCTCCTATGTTGCACCTTCGCCCCCGCATTTGTCGACGCTATTCCCACAGTAGACTTCGACGTTGGCCCCTTTCATCAATTAGTGCAGCTTGTGAGCGTCAGGTTGAGACAGAGGGGTCTTTTGTTGACCCGTCAGCAGTCGGTGTCAACGCTGCGTCGACTTCGGGGTAGGCGCTGATGAAAGAGGGGAGGGGGTTTTGCCTCGGGGAGGGAGGGGGTGGGGGAAGACCGAAGGAATGCGCTCTGCAGTGTTGAGACGTAATACATGCGACGGCGTACGCAGAAGTGAGCTGGTTCCGAAGTACGCGTTATGGTGCAGGCCGAAGATTATTTTGCAGAATCTTTGTAGCAGAATGAACGTAACGATTGCAGAAGCTCATTCGAAATAAAAACGAAAGCTGCAAACGCTCAGCAATAATAGGTCTGAAAGTGCCTTTGGCTCCTCTGTAAATAAAGTTGTTCAGACAAGATACCATCAGTGCCTCGTTTTTTGTTTATTAAGCAGGCTCAATGTCTCATGACCGGTTATGAGGTTTTCTACAGCGCCCGAGGGGTAAAAACTCAAAATGTGTGATGTTTACTTCGCCACCAATACTTGCACGTAATTCCTTCAATCCTCGGCGGCGAGGGGCCGCCGCCTCCGCTCCGTGACGTCACGGCGGCAATCTTGAGACCTTAAGAGGCAGTTTTGGTTCGGGTGCTCCTATCTAAATACATGTAAAATGAGAATTCGTTTTTCTCGGCAACTGCTGCACCAAATTTCACGAAGTTTGTTGCATTTAAAAGAAAAACTTAAAGTATTGTGACTGGTGTTCCGAATTTTTGAGTAAGGTCGTCAATTTTTTATAAAAAATTGGCAAAAATCAAAAATTTTCAATAAACGAAACTATCAAGTTTACAACTCTGTAACTCAACAACCAAAATGATAATACAATTCTATGAATTGCATCTAAGAGTACATATAAAGCGGACAAAATTGATATGTTACACATGAAAATAAAGAAATTTAGTAATGTAGAAATACAGCTTTCGCAGAACCCTTGTGTCCAAGGTAACAAATTCCCGTAAGATGTAAAATGACATGAAATTTATAATAATATTTGGGGTTTTACGTGCCAAAACCACTTTCTGATTATGAGGCACGCCGTAGTGGAGGACTCCGGAAATTTTGACCACCTGGGGTTCTTTAACGTGCACCTAAATCTAAGCACACGGGTGTTTTCGCATTTCGCCCCCATCGAAATGCGGCCGCCGTGGCCGGGATTCGATCCCGCGACCTCGTGCTCAGCAGCCCAACACCATAGCCACTGAGCAACCACGGCGGGTGACATGAAATTTGTCCACTTTCAATGATCTAATGGATGCTGTTTACAGAACCACGATATCTGTTCTTGATGCAGAGCTATGAATTTGTAAACTTCATGCTACTATTTTTTTTCAAACGGTACAATATTTGAAAATCTTTTTAAGAAAAATAGGACAAATCGAAATTATGCGTCCAACAGTCACTTAAATTTACCTTTCTCACTGAAATGCAAGAAATTTCATTAAAATTGGCCCAATGTTATCTCAAAAAAACGTTTTTGCGTTTTACATGTATTTGAATAGGCAGCGTCGGAGTTGGGCCCGAGGTAAAGCTTCTTAAGAGGCAGCTTTAGCTCGGGTGCTCCTATCTAAATACGTGTAAAAGGAGAATTCGTTTTTCTCAGCAACCACGCCACGGAACCTCACGAGGTTTGTTGCATTTAAAACAAAGAACTAAGATCTAGTGACTGTCGGTTTCGAATTTTTGATTTAGGTTGTGAATTTTTTACAATAAAATTGGCAAAATTGCAAATTTTCAGAAGACGAAACTATACAGTTTACAACTCCGTATCGCAGCAATAAAACACGATGTCGTAATCCTGGGAATTGCGTCTCATAGCACATCTAAAGCGGACAACATTGTCACGTAACACATGAACATAAAATATTTTAGCAATGTGTAAATGCAGCTTTTGCAAAACCCTAGTACACAGCTTTTCGAATTCATGTAATATATAAATTGACAAACACAATTTGTCCGCTTTGAATGACATAATGGATGCCGTTTGCAGAAACGCGATATCTGCTCTTGATGCAGAATTGTTAACTCTTAAACTTGGTGCGTGTATTTACTTTTTGAAAACGCTTATAAAAACTTCAGGCCCTAAATCGAAATTCCGCTTACAATAGTCACTAGAATTAAGCTTTCTCTCTGAAATGCAGGAATGTTCATTAAAATGGGTCCCGGAGTTATCTCAGAAAAGCGTTTTTGTGCTTTGCATGGGTCTCAGTAGGCCGTGTCGGATTTGGGCCCGAGCTAAAGCTTCCTCTCAAGCACTCCCCATACGTGGGCCGATCACGGAGATAGTGAAGTGCCGGGCCGACCCGCGGCGGAGGTGCAGGTCGCCATTAAGGGGCCCACATACGGTGTGGTATGGTATGGTATTCCTTATGCGATGGCGCACACCCACTGTGGGGGATTGGCCAAGATTTGGATGAAATTAGGCTATCTTTATTAAAAACTGAAAATGGTAAAGCTAACTGGAAGAAATGAACAAGAATAAAATGTTTAAGAATTCAAGACAATCTCTTTGTAGCAATTTTAAAATCCTCCACGGTTGAGCAAACATCCCTGTGGCACTGTCCAAGAGAGGAGGCTCCTAGAGAAAGGATATTTATGATTGAAAAGGTCAAACCAAGCTGTGTAAATCTTGATTCTAGATTTTTTCTTAAAGAAGTGAAACGGCGGCAGAATAAGAAAAAATGCTCTATTGCTTCATCTTCTCCACAGACTGGGCACAGAGGGGAGGGCACCAGACCAGCCCTGTGACGATAGAAGTTTAATTTTGGTATTCGACAACGTAATCGGGTAAAGATGACTTCAGTTTTTCTGGTGTGAAAAGAATTTTTAGGCCAAGGCAATAGGAGGTGTCGATATTTTGAAAAATTTGCTACAGCTGGGTTCAAAAAGTCTTGAGTAATTGTATATCTCCTGAATCTAGTAGTCGTCAGGTAAGCTATTGTAGGAAGTAATGGTAATACAGGGCCACTGAGGGCCGCTCTCGCGAGACTGTCAGCCATTTCGTTCATGACTAATCCTTTATGCCCAGGCACCCAAAGCAATCTAATTAAATTTATGTGGGCAGGCACTAGAAAATGAAATGTACGTAAAAGGTTAGTGACACCATTTGCTGTGAGCGAGGAACATAAGGATAAAGAATCTGTTATAATTACTACCGCCGATGTTGACAAATTTAGTTTACGTAAGGCTAGGACCACAGCTAGAAATTCAGCCAAAAATACGGAATAAAAGTCCGGAATCCTGATTGCAAATGACTACTTTAGAGCGGGAGTGAAAATGCCAATTCCAGATTTTTCTTCACACTGCGAGGCGTCTGTCGCAATGACCGTACTTATAAACTCAATAAATGGTCCTGTAATAGGCCGTTTAATATATTATAAGAGAGATGTTTTGCATCATTTGGGTAGATGTCATCATACACATACACACATACACAGCTTCACTTCTCATCCTTCTTCACAGAGTGGAAGGGCGTCGAGTTTTTTCATTCCACTCACATGGCAACAAATCGTCCGTAGCAAGTAGCACTATGTGTGTATGTGCATCCCTCTTCTTTTGCGTTATGTGATTCAATGCGCTTTTCATTGGAAACATTACTTAGAGTAATGCGCACTCCCGATATTTTTGAATAGCTATGCCGTTCTCATAAACAGAAATCTTCGGCCGCTTATAACGAAAAGTCTATAGTGCGAAGCATTATTTACAAGCATTATTACGCCACAGTCATTTATGCTCTAGTACTGGCCACGAAAATTTACAGAAAATTAGTACAACAGAAGGTACCCCTAGGGGTCCCACCGCAGAAGAGGTGGCTGTGATCACCGGTGTTGCCGGCTTGCTTGGCGGTTTAGAATGTCTCAGAAGGCCATAGGTTTGGTCCTACCAAGGCCGACACGACGAGGATTCTGGCCGGCCGACTGCCCGCGACAGCTGCATTGTGCCGACGGCAGTGTCGGTGGGAGCGGAGTCGTCGGCAGAGATGCCGAACGATTTTCGATGTCAAACTACAACGACACAAGGGCCCGACTCGCCGAAGCGCCGGGAGTGAAATTTTTGCCGCTGATATCTAGCAGTTATGCTCGCTTTTCATTTTTGCTCATTCTTTGAATATTCGCAGCAACCAATATCGTTAGGGGGAAACTTTCCCATTTTTAATACCGATTTATTCGAGGGGTGCATTTCTTCACAGTTACGCGTACGGGCACAGTTGGCTGTTCAAGTACAGTTTAAACTACATCGCGCTGGCAAGAAATAATGACGAGATATTGCAAAACAGGCAGATTTGTCCATATGAGGAACATCGCATCACACTAATTGAGACGACCTGATCTCAACATCCGCCGCCTCAAGGACTTTCTTAGAAGCAGTGACATAAGACGGCGAACTGCTACTGAAAATATCTCTAACGTTTTGCGTTATAAACCATTCGCGCGGTGTGCTCGATGGTGCGTTGTTAAAGGAAAGTTCCCGCGCATAACTTTCACATAAAAAGCGCGTAGCTATCTCTCGACACCGTCGATGCCTGGTGTACGCTCGCATAACTAGGCAAGGCGTGCCGTTGTATTATGGAGGCCGTGCCTTCTTGCTCCTTTGACATAAGTGTCAAACAAATGTGCCCGCCTAATGTCTCGGCCTCCGTTCTGAAGGTCGAGAGCAACACATCCAGAGATGCCACTGTGAGTAGTCGCGTTTCGTTGATGGAAGCGCCGGCGAGTGCGACAGGCAAGCTTCACCCATGTTGGCACTGCGCCGTGTCACCCCTTCGCGCTTGTTGTGTGTGCATCACTTAATAATTCCAGATCACTAGGACCCGAATTGAACTACGATTGCACTTTCATTCGCCCTGCCTGCTTATCTTCTAGCTCATGCACTAGTAGGTGCACAAACTCGTCGGCTGAGCTATGCCAATAACATCCACTGAACGAGATCAATACCGACTGAAAATGAATTTGCATGGCCGGAAATACTGCAGTTCAATTTCCGAAGCTCCATTAAGACACAAAACACAGGTGCTGAGGCAACCGCGCGTTTTCATCGCGATATTCGCTCTCAGCGGCTCATCTCACGGATGTGGGAAGATTTTTGTCGTCCGTCCCTCTGTAGCCGGAACGGTACTGCGGCATATAGCGGGTCTTCGGCATCATTACTGAAGCTCCTGACGATCGTTCGTGCTTCTCCCCACACAGTGAAAGGCACAAAGAGCATTTCAAGCCGCTACTAATACCGCACCAATAAACTTGTCAGCTTATACGCCACTCGCCGCGTGCCCCTTCGGAACCAGTGGCGCCGTCGCATGGGGACTGTTGGCAGTCTGCGAAGATCTCCCACAGTGTGACGAACGTTCGTGACCAGTAAAGCATTAAATGAATTTGGTTACGTCCATCGAACTTCTCACCTATTCAGTGCTCATTCTGAATTTTCATGTTAGCTGATTTTGATACTTTTGTAAACATATATTTAAATACTTTGACTTGCATAACTATAAGACCATGGACCAGTCACTAAGAACAAAAACGGCATGAAACTTTGTTAATCGCACCGCATACTTGTGCATATGTGATGGAAATCGCCCTACACCATGGACTGTTTTGGATATTAGGAGTGCTTTGTAACAACATCGAAAAAGATCGAGGACTTTAATTTGGAATAAAACATATTTACAGAGCTAAGGATTTTGAAAGAAAGCTAACGGGAAGAAAACGGAGGGGTCGGGCAGTGCTGACCCCTCAGTCTCTTCCACCGCCAGCCTCCGGTCACGCTGGATGACCGCACTGCTCAGCTCTGACCTGACCGCACAACTCTGGGCCGTCCAGCGAGCCGAGGAAGCCGCTTCGAGACAAGGTCTCGGAACCGCGTCCGCGGCGGGTGCCCAGACCCACTAAAAGGACGCCGGACTCAAATCTTGATTTGAAATAAAAGGTTACGCTCTCTATCATAAAGCTGTGTGGCCCACCGCATGAAAAATACATTGAAAAATTTTAATATAGTGGTGTCCTAATAAACAAATGCAGCGTGCTGCATTAGATTTAATAACCAGTCTCTCTCCTGTTTACATATTGCCTCAATATTTTGTATCTGTCACAATGTGGAATTTCAAGGTATCTTCGTCGAACCGAGTCTACGAGACCCAAATCCTCGTTAGCTAACGATACCACAGCTCAAACTTCAAGAAAGGAATTACTTAAACTTGCAAAAAATGAAGCAGTCACGTTGCGAGGCACTGCACTCGATGGGAAAGCTCGTTTTTGTAGACAAAATTACAGAAAGTCTGTCAGTGTTTTGCGATTAGCACTGAGCGTTGTACACTGTTGGAATAAAAATCTACATCATCTCAAGCCTCCATGACATGCACATCTCAGACACAATTACTCCTATATTTAGTAACTAAAGTTCATGGTAATAGCCCATACAACATTTATATTAACGGCTGTTACACTGAAAATTCAATTAATAAACTTGCTTGAAATGAACCGGACCTAATACAGCGTTTGACATGGCTTGCGCCTTGGTTGCAATGTTAACAGAAATCTACACAAAAACCGCCTGCACAAAAGATAATATGGGCTTATGAAACTGCCGACAATGAAACAGCAGTATCGGTATACAATCACAAATACTACTTCAAAATTTGAACAGCATTAACTCGTTACAGGGCTCGTAACACTTGTTTTCTATCTAAGCGTCAATTACCATATTTGCATTGTGCGTTGCTGGAAAACAAAAAGCAACAAAAATTAATCAGTGTCACAGAGCGGCAAGTAAAACATACAGAACTGGTACGTCCGCGTAGTTTCTCAAAACAAAAGCTTGAAAAGCTCGAAAACTGGAGTTCAAGTATTCTGAATTCATTACAACACACAATATTGTTCTGTCTGCTCTGCTGAGGTGTGCTTGCAATCAAACACCTTCGAAAACTCTTTCATGTTTAGCAGAGGGCGGAAGAAGGAGTTTGCAGAGTCCAGGCGCTGGCGCTCATTTCCAAGGCTACACGACAGAAGGCAGAAGCGTCTGAAGAACGTTTCCTGTGCTGACTGCCACCGGCTGTTACGAGCCTTGGCCGCTACGCTATGCTCGTACGTTTTCATGAGAGCTCCGTAAGCGCTCCGAACACTATGGGACCAGACGTATAACTCTGGATGATCGTTGTTGCGTGCATAATGAAGGCTCACATTGAGAGCTGAAGACGCCCGTGCGAGCAGGCATTGGTCGTATCGGTGAAATGAAGCTTTTTCAAACTGCGCCCACGGTCCCGGAGTATTGGGGGGCAGCGCTGCCTGCAAAAGAGCTCCAGCCAGCAGCACCCCGAGAGGGCCCATGTTGAATTCGGGTTGAACAGTGTCAACATATACTATGGGTTCCCGTCGCATGAAGGCCGGAATGATGAGAGTGTTCGACAGGTTGTCGTAAAGCACATCGCTGCTCAGAAATAAAGCGTCGTCGATGTTGGCTTGGTGAGCGACCGGAGGGTCTTCGAGGATGCTCTCCTGCTGCCGCTTCTTCAGTCGAATAAAGAGGCTCGGGAACTTGCTGACTATAGACGTCCCCGTAAGATCGTATTTGAATTGCTTCCCGTTAAGCGGTCGTGCGGTTCGAAACTGGTGTATGCTGACCTCACGAAGCCTCCTTCGCGCCTCTTCTCTTCTGAACTCGCTCATCCATGCAAACGCACTGCCATCTGAGACAACTTGCCGAACCTGCCTGAAAACGCGATGTACGACAACGTCAGTGCTTTGTGTCGGGAACAGCACGTTCAAAATGGCACTCGTAGCCGTCCGCATCACAAGTCGAGTCGTCTGGAGGCAGGACGACACGATCAGCTCTGAGTTACTTGTGTTCAGTCGGCGCAGATAATCAAAACGTAGCGCGTCGAGCAACACCTGCACGTAGAGGTAGACCACGCCGTAGTCGACGATGCCCCTGAAGAAGCTCATCAGCTCTCGGATGACGTCGACGTTGTCTATAAATAAAGTGGACCAGGTATCGAGTTTTTGCGCCTCCGGAAGGTGGGTGTTCAGAATGTTCAACCATTCCTCACGATGAAGGGCGGTGCTCAAGTTCTGCAAGACCGTCGTACGCTGACGCTGCTCGTGACGTTCCCGACCCGTGTAGTTCTGCAAGTGCTGTTCAATTTCAAGAACATAGGTGAGGTTGAACTCACGGCCATGGATTGTGGAGGCCTCGTTCAGCACTTCCTCCAAATACTCCTGTAGGGGCAACACTCGCTCGTCGCCCAACTTCTGCGAAAGCGTCTGGCCACGCAAGATTCGCAGGAAAACTCCATCTGGGCACCTGCGGAGCTGAACGTCGAGAAACGTCGTGATGCCGCGGGCCAGAGACAGTTCGACGATATGGCGCACAACACTCGTGAACGAGGAGCGATTCAAAATTTCTTCGCCGTATTTGCGAAAGGGCAGCAGCACTTCCCTCAGAGACACGGTGGGCGCGCTCAAAAAACGCTCACACGATCTGTAGAATTTCGCCGCGTAAAAGAAGTCGGCCGAGACTGGCTTTGCTCTCTCTTCGCTACTCAGGCTGTGGTTCACGTATCGTAAGAACAAGGTGACACGGCTGTTTAGGAAGTTGATGGGGCCGTCGTCGACAAGCCTTCTTTGCTTCTCCTCCCACCGGCGACAGACGTGATCGTAAAAATTCTCGCACGGCTCCACGCTGTAATCGATCAACCTTTCCAGGTCGTAAACGGCTTGCCTGCAAGTGGTGGTGTTGCACTGTCCGCGACGTGGGCTGTACATCATGCTCCGAGCGATGAAAAATAGGATTCCCGCGCCGATGATTCCACTCGTCAGAACCAGCGTGATCGACAACAAGATGAGTCTGGTGTGGCTGACAAGTGATTCGGGTGTTGGCGAAAGTTCCCAAATTGTGGCGGTGCCAACTGCGAAGCAAGAGAATGCAGTCTAAATGAACATCTTTGGAATATTTTTCCATAAGAAATGAACGGTTTGCTGTTACATTCATACAAAAAACACTGCCGCAAGAACTAATTTGCCAGCTGCCCTGAAGCCAGAGAGCGTTTACGTAATAATTTAATCAAAGAAGGCGCGATCTACTGTGGAACCAAATGGTCATCATTACGGACAAAGAGGCGGGGCACTCTGCAATCAAACTAATTTCATCGAATTTATAGGGCGTGTGACACGAAATTGGTTGGACTCCTTGATCATCATTTAGGAAGGGCTTGCCTCTTTCGAGAAGATTTATTAATGATAAAGGTAATTACTGTCTTTTACTGGATGCCTCTTACGGAGCCCTTACTAAGGTTTATTAGGCACCAGCACAGTTGTTTTAGTCGTATTGCATTCCAATAAATAAGTTTGATGTTAAACGCCTGCTGCTGAAATAAAAAAAAAATCCATGTGTAGGCGCAATTTGTAGAATTTCAAGCCAAGTGTGTGAAAATATTGGCGAATGTCTTAGAAGTGCTTCAGAAGGAACTTCAAATACACTGTAAAATATAAACTTAATAGAACAAAACTCCACAGCTCACTGGTTGGATAGGCCCCTGTTTTTTCTAACAAACTCTAGGCATTTGCTACTAGAGAATTTGAAGAAATTCGAACTGCACGGCATACTGGCAACACTGACGGATGATGAAATGATTTCCTACCCTTGCAACAGTTCCAATAGAGTAATGGAGGACGGTCGGAGAAGGCATGCTTTTGTTTACTCCAAGCACCGAGGTTGCTGGCAAGAGCTAAACATGCGTCGTCGGTGCCACGTGTCCAATGTTTTAACGCTATAGCGCTAAGGGCCCTGTGTCGCAGAAAATCCGGTGTCGGCATTGGCGACCACCGCCGGCGTCTCCGTGAGCAAAAATTCCCCACAGATATTTAGCTACGTGTATATGCAACGCTTGGCTATATGACATGCGATCTATGCTGGTTATATTGCCGCAGCACTTTATCACAAAATTTGCTAATACCAAGTCTTACTTTCTTGACAAAGGTATTACTTGGAATTTTAAGAATGACAGCCACAAAGAAATGTCATGATACTAAACACCAATAGCGAATGCCTTTTATGGTACATATTTGCACACTGAAATGATAAAAGTGTGACACAATAACAGAAACCTGAAAATGCTGTAGCTACGTAGCGTGGCTGTGCACAACCTCCGCGATCGGCCCACGAAAAAATCCATCAGAAAACTCGCCTTCCTGTACAGCGTTCTCCGTCAGCGTTTCCCCGCAAATATTACTGTTACACGAGCTGCAGTTGCAGAGAAGCGCGAGAAGTGGTCATGGATCTTTGAATGTTGTTTGTGTTCCGCTCTTAAAGGAAAAGCTTAAGTGCACTCCAGTTTTTTTCGTGTACGTTTCGGTGGTCTCCTGCTGATGTATATTTCACGAATGAAAGAATCGCCGGCACAATTCAACAGCGACGCACTTGTTTCAAGTATGGCAACCACAGCCGGCAGATCAGCACGTCCGATTTGGTATCGAACCTTATCGGAGAAGACGGCACAGAGGAGACAGCGCATTCGCTGGCGTCACGCAGTGTATACCCAAATGGTGATCGCAGTTGGTAAGAGGGACCTTAAAGGAAGCCATTTCGAATCAAAATTTCTAGTTAAAAGTTGTGCTAGGAGCCCAACTTTTTCTGTTTGCAATCATGTTAGTTCCTCTATTGTCAGTTGCAATGGTAAACTGAGAATAGGGGGAGGGCCGGGGTAAAGGCCGCTTCTGCAAATATTTACAGTGGATATAACACCAGCAAAGGCGCCCGGCCGGTGGCAAGAAACCCATTCGAACGATAACATTTGGTATTCGTTCCTTAGAGAGCTTTACAGACCATTTCGTTAGGCCATTCAATTCAAGGTTTTCAGTTGTTTAAGACAAGGGCTTCTTAAATAATTTCACATGGGTTTGGCTTATCTGGGATCCTGTCATTTTGTAACCACTGTGCCAAAAATTTGACCCTTTGGCATTCCCTGAGTGTCGCAGCCAATCGCAGGAGGAATCAGACTACAGGTAACGACGATACAAGAAACGAGAATGAGTCACAGATTAGGCAAAATAAGCAGTACACGCGTAATGCCTGATTGCATATAATCGAAAATAAATCCCTTTGCGTTATATCCCTGTAAAGGGTGCACCGCCGTAAATAGTAAGCTGCTGAGGCAAAGCCGCCGTACGGCGCACTTTCGGGAAATTGAGCTAAATCTTTTGAAATAAACAGGGCTCGCTAGGGTCAAGATAGTTTCGGTGATGCGTACAAGAAGCGACAACAAGTCGCAGCACAAGTTAACGGTGCGATCGTAATTAGTGCAAACATAGTAAAAAAATTAGCCAGATTTTACCACAGACTGCACTATGTCCGGGGTGGTCCACTTGGCATTTCGGCCAAAAACATTGTCAGACATGTGCCGATGCTAACGAAGGTCGATACAATTGAGCGAGAAATACTATATTAATAAGATGCGAAGAAAATTGTTCATTAATAATTAAAGAGTGAGAAAAAGAAACAGAATGGGGTGATAACATGTACATTTAGTCATGGAATCATTTGACCCACAATGTACATCGACCTCGTCATCTTTGCCGTCCACAAATCACTAGCCCTTCCTTTCTTTCTCAGTTGACGTCACATGACCATCCCTCAGATTAGACAGCGTTGTCAAGCAAAACTTCCCCTTATCGAAACGCACGGGTGGGTGAGAATACCCACATCGAACGGAGGTCTTTCGGGCAGGCTGTTTGCTGGTGGCATCCTGGGATACGTCGTTGGGAACGCTAAAGCCAGGCTCGTCCGTCGGCTGCGATATAAAACGGTAATTTGTTATTCGCGACAATTACCTTAACACAGCCAGGCTAATTTCTTGCTTTATACAGCCAATTCCTTAAGAACAATTTTGAAGGCGTAAGTTCCGGGCCCCTAGCAAAGTGACAGCGTAAAAATGGACGTCATTCAAAGCTGTTTCATGGCGATGAAAAACTGCGGTGAAAAATATTGCTTTCTTTTTTGACGTGAAAATAAAAAGACAATAATTTACACAGCGTGGTTGCTCAGTGGATACTCATGGCGTAGCTCTGGTGTGCACGAGGTTGTGGGTTGATGCTCCGTAGTGATTGCCATATCAGTGTAAAAACCAGTGTATCTTCAACAAGGTCACTGTGGCAAATACGACAATGTATACAGTTTCATGATATTATACGTCATTGTCGTTAGCAGCGAGATTACAACTACGTTTGTCTGTGTGTGTGCCCTTAAGGTTTCGTGATTCACGAGCCACATCGGGATATAGCGTGGAGATACCATATTCGTCATAACTATTTTAACACATAGGACGTATCACCAATCACGCACTCATTGGGGAAGATTGCTCATGACATGAATGTAGCCAATAATATTGAAGTGATGAGGGAGCCGTTATTTTCTTTCTCTACAGTGACAGCTCCTAATTAGTCATAGCACGTGAACTTGGACCACTCCACGCCCACTCTAGCTAAATCGCTACTGGTATACAATTTATCCACGTAGAGCAGAAGAATACAGCCTCTATGACATCTTTCCACCCAATGTGTTGCCACTGATCTGTTTTCTATGCACCAACTCAACTGATACAACATGCTCTATAAACTGTGATATAATAAATATTGCTAGTACAGCGGAGTCGCCCGAACATCGTTCTGGCTGAAAAGTCGCGGTGTAGACTGACAAGAGCAAATGAGCGCCCCGATATATTTGCTTCATTGCTTTCAGTTGGCGCAGCTTTCAACAACTTGCTTATTCACGATCTTCAAGCGCATTCGGACTCGCGGTGGCCAACAAGCTTACGAAAATATAACAACTATAGAAGTTCTAGAGCTGACGGCGCCAGATATATTGTTGCTAGACATGAGAGAAATTCCAGCTAAGACTTTTGTTTTGCAGCGGGAGTTATGTTCGAAGCACGTCTTGTATGAGTATCATACGCATATGACAGACTACGCAATAGGAATCTCTACCACTGCCATCCCCAAAAGCGTTTGCATTTCCCAGGCACTCCTTCTATTAATACAATAAACCAGTGTAGTATGTAAAGAAAGCAGCCTACATCACCTTCCCAAATATTATTTTTCTAGAATATCAGACATACTCGTTCGTTCTCGGCTATACCGCTGGCCTCCAATTTCCTAATGTTACGTCTTTCGCGCTAACTAATCTCCGAACGACTTCTTGGATGTAAATTCATGTCGTAGTTAGATGAACCACATCAGCTGAATTATTCAAGAACCACGGTGGAATTCATTAAGAGAACGTCCGAACAAACTTTTTCATAAGAAGAGTTTCACGAAAAAGAAAGCGTATTCACAAAGCTAAGACTGTTCGTAAGATCAGCTAGCTTCTTATGCCCGCCGCTGTAAAGACCAGCGCTGAAGTCGAAAAAAGGCGTGTATGTACTGGAAGCATAGGCGCGAACTTCACTACATGCGACAGTAGTAAGCGTAAGGCGGTTCACAAAACCTGAACAGTCGTCACAGCAGCCGACGCTAGAAGAAATTGCTGCAATTGGGGGTAGCAGTCTTACGAACATAATTATGTCGAAATGCGTTGCTCCAGCTCACGCGGGTGAAAGGTGTAACTCGCTGTTGCGGCCGACTGGCCGGAGGCCACAACTAATACCCGACGATTGCGAGGGCTTGTATCGTGTTTTGCATTTAGAATTGTCTTCGGAAAGTACATCGGCAGTTTCAGTGCTTACTAGTATTGGGCATGCGCTCCTTTGGAAGACAGTAACATTAACACTGTGCTGTGAACCTCTGCCTCATGTCTGAGAGGCTGTGTTTTTGTTTTATATTTGCGCAATTGCCTGACTTTTCATATTCGTCATGACAGTGTATTGTGTTGTAGCACCTACAAGTGTAGAATCCCTCTATGACAACCGTCAAGTTCGCCAATTATGTACTTTGAGCACTTCTGTCGTTTACTTTGCCTAGTTTCAGCTTCCTCTCGCTCATTGAGCTACTGATCACTATTTTTTCCAACGCTTTACAAGCTATAATTCTCCATGCGGGCGAAAGAACGAAAAAGCTCCGAAACGTTTTATTTATCAAAACTTGTCGCTGCTGTTAAATTCGTTCTCTTCGGTGCTGTCAGCCTCATCCTTCGATTATATAGCTCATAGTTTCAATTCAGCACGAAGTCGAAACCACGTAGTGTCTGTTCTCATGGTTCTACTCATCCGGTGACCTGCGATGTGAGTGAATGTGTGCGTACGACGTAGGGAAATTCTGTTTATGACATAAAAATGGATAATTAAGTCACGTACCATCATTGATGACGCGGAGTAAACAATGTGAAGCGTGCTAGAAGAAGTGCGGGCACTAAAACTCGTTGTGCCAGTAAAAATCAGCATTTGCGTCACTCGAATTATACTGTCTTTTGTGTTCTCCCGTCGCCGAATTATTCGATTATTTAATTCAGTACGCAATTTGTGTGCAATTCCCGATGTAAGTGGATATTGTATGGGTTGTACCGAAGGACTGAATGACCTTCACATCAACGCCGTGGTGCTTGAAACATATTCTGCTGACAACTCAAAGTGCAGTTTTTTTTCATTTCTCTGTGATTTTGACATTTACTTTCAGCAACAGCTCTCGTACCCACAACTTTTCAGGCTTCGACTCGGCCTCAGTGATGGTTGCAGCTTCATAAGTTTTAACTCTCAGCAAGTGGCGAAATACTTAGCGAGAAAGCGTTCAGGCAAGAATACACAATCTCTCCAATGATATTCACTGCATGCTTAGAAAAAATATTGAAGCTGTAAGACTGAGATGGATTAGGAGCTACGATCAACAATTACTATCTAAATGCCCTTCAGCTTGCCGATGACATTGTTCTGTTCAGCAACGCTGGGAACACATTGAAACAGTTGATTGACGACCATAATCAAAAAAGTGTAAAAGTTCAAGAACAATATACAGAAGACAAAGACAATGTTGAATACCCTGTCAAGCAGGCTAGCTTAGCAGGACTGTTTGATGAACTATCAGTCATTTTTTTCTATCATATGCCTTAGTGAGGTTAGAGGAACTGGTGAAGCTTATACAATGCTGGCTTACGACCATGCCCTCTGCTATAAAGCGCTCCCAGATAAGAAGCAGTTCGGAGTAGGATTCCTAATCCGTAAGAACATGGCAGGCAACATTGACGAATTCTACAGCATTAATAAGAGGGTGGTAGTAGTAGTAGTAGTAAAGCTTAAGAGGTATAGAATAAAGTACAAGCCTGCGCTCCAACCTCCAGTCATGACGATGATAAGATACATCAGTTTTATGGAGATGTTGAATTAGCGATGAGAAAAGTGCAAATGCAGTATGCTGTAGTAATGCGCTAGTTCAATGCAAAATTGTGGAAAAAGGAGGTTGATGAACAAGAAATTGGGAACTACGGCGTCGATTCGCGGAACACCAGAGGGAAAATGCTCGTAGAATTCGCAGAGAGGAATAAGCTGCGAATAATGGACACTTTCTTCAAGAAGCGTAGTAACAGAACGTGGACCTAGAAAAACTGTAATGGTGAAACAAAAAATGGAATAGATTTCATACTTTCTGCTTATCGCAACATAGTGCATGATGTAGAAGTGTTAGGCAGGATAAAGTGCAGTTATCATAGGATAATGAGGTCTTGGATGCACCTCAATTTGGAGAAAGAACGAGTCAAATTGGCCAAGAAGAAACTAACCAACCTAGACGCAGTAAGGATAATAGCAGACCGATTCAGGCGGATACTTGCAACAAAGATGCAACCTTAGATGAGAGAGACAATGACTTAGCAATATTGAATGAAACCGTGACAAAGCTGGCTTCAGAAGCAGCAATTTAAGTGGGTGCTAAAGTTGTAAATCTACCAGTAGGTAAGCTCTGCCAAGTCCCAAAGGACCTAGTTAAGAAACGACAAAGAATGAAAGTGTCAAACTCAAGAGGTCAAATAGAATTCGCGGAAATGTGAAAACTGGTCAAAAAGGAGAAAATAAGTAATATTCGAAATTATAACGTAAGATAGACTGAGGAAACGGTAAGAATGGAAGCAGCATGAAATGAGCGAGAAGAGAACTTGGCATAGTACAAGCCAAGATGCATGCACTGAACGATAAGCAGTGTAATACTGTTGCACAAAAATGTATATTTACAAATATTTACAAGTAAGGGGAGCAGCACAGGAGACACAGCAGCCAAGATGGCGAGAATCAACGTATACGTCTTCTTCATCGATGCCGGACTAATGCGACAGACTTCTTCGGTCTCGCGGCATTACCCCCCGGGCGAACACACTAGTACCATCCGGGTAGGCTAGAGTGTAGCATCAACGGAAGAGTTATAGTGTTGTAGCCGAGCAAAATGAACTGCATAAGTCTCTACCGGCATAGAAGCTAACATTAGCTTTGCGGGTGCAATCTCATACGTCACGTCGGTGAGTTGGCGCAGGACGCAATAAGGACATTTGTAGCATGGTAGAAGCTTCGCTGATAGACCAACTCGTCGAGCTGGCGACTAGAGGAGCACTAAAGACCCCCAAGCGCCCTATACATGTTTATGACGACAATCGTAACGCCACTTCATTGATGCTTGCGACATCTTAAGGTGGTCAGGTGCGACAAGACGCGCAGCGTTCGTCCTTGCGATGACATCTTGCGCCTACTCTGATAACTGCTGTGAAGCAGATGGGAGTAATGTATCTATGGGGAGCGCCGGTTCACGGCCAAAAAAAAAAGATAAGATAAAGATAAGATAAGAAAGATAAAACGGTGAACAACCTGCAGTATCGTCACGTGACGCATTATTGGCGAATGCAACAAAGGGTAACATAACATCCCAGTCGCCGTGGGGGACACCAACATAAATGGACAGCATGTCAGTTATGGCGCGATTCAGTCGTTCTGTGTGACCGTTTGTCTGAGGATGATAGGCAGTGGTGGCCGTGTGTTTTGTGGAGCATGAGCGGAGGAGGTCATCAATGACGCGGGACAAGAAATAAGGACCGCAACTGGTGAGGAGCTGACGAAGAGCTCCGTGATGCAGAATCACATAGCTGAAAACGAAGACGGCAATATCGGTAGCGGAGCTGGTTGGAAGCGCGCGTGTAATAGTGTAACGCGTGGCATAGCGTGTCGCGACAGCGATTCATTTGTTCCCTGATGCTCATGTAGGAAAATATCCGATCAGATCGAGCCCGACGGGGAAGAACGACTCCATTGGGAATTCGATAGGCCGAAGAAGGCCGGCAGGAAGCTTCGGTGGCCGCTTGCGCCGTTGACACAGTCCGCAGCTGCAAACATACTTCTGCGCGGATCAATAAGGCCCAGGCCAAAAGAAACGATGCCGCACGCGGTCATAAGTGTGCATTACACCAAGATGGCCTGCTGTGAGTTCGTCGTGAAGCTGCTGGAGGACTGTAGAACGCATGTGGGAGGGCACCGCCAGCAAGTTCTCAGGGCCTTCGGGTTATACACTGTGGCGGTATAAAGTTCAGCTGTGTACGTTAAACATCCGGAGTGACTTGTCAGAGGCCCCACGGCTGAGACGGTTTATGACGGAACGTAACACCAGAACACTCCACTGTTCGTTGCCAACATGAAGAAGACCCGAGATAGAAAGAACACAGGAATCGGTGTCAGGGTTGGTGTTCTCGGGCGGATCAACGGGATATCGGGAAAGGCAGTCCGCGCCCTAATGTAATTGGCCGGACTTGTGCAGGACAGAAAACGCGTACTAAAACGAGTCCAGCGTCCAAGACTGCCTTTAGGGCCTTTCATCGAGGAAAGCCAGCAGAGCGCATGGTGGCCAGTCACTATCGTGAATGGATGGCCGTAGAGCTACAGCCGAAGTTTGGAGATGACCCAGAGAAGGGCAAGGCATTCACGCTCGGTAAATGAGTAATTGCGCTCTGGGACAGATTCCAGGCGGCTAGTATACGCTATGACGCTGTGACGACCATGATGGTGGTGGGCAAGGACAGCTAGGATCCTGTATCTAATGGCGTCCATCCGAACTTCCGTAGCAGCAGAAGGGTCGAAGTGCGGCAACAGAACAGGAGTTGTCAGAACGAGGATAAGCGCAAAAAATGCATGAGCTTGTCTACTGCCCCATAAGAAACGGGTATTTTTCTTGAGAATTAGAGTGAGTGGACGGCCAATATCATCAAAATATTTGACAAAGCTGCGGAAGTAAGAACCTAAGCCAATGAAGGAGCGAATGTCTTCGGTAGAGTAAGGTGCGAGGAAATGCTTCACGGCGTAAACTTTTCCAGGGTCAGGTCGGATTCCTGCATCGTTTACAAGGAGACCGAGTACTGTTATTTGGCGGTGACCATAGTGGCACTCGGATGAGTTGAGCTGAAGACCGGCGCTGCGGAACACTTATAAAATGGCCAACAGGTGCTTAATATGGCTGGAAAATGTCGTTGAAAAAAAATAACATCATCCAGGTAAAATAAGCAGGTCGACTATTTGAAGCCCCGAAGGAGCGAATACATCACGCGTTCAAATGTGGCTGGCGCATTGCATAGACCGAAGGGCATAACCTTAAACTGGCATAGCCCGTCAGGTGTTACAAATGCGCTTTTCTCGCGCTCCAAAGGATCTACGGCAGCTTGCCAATAACAAAACCGCAGGTCGATGGACGAAAAGTAACTCGCTCCACGGAAGTAGTCGAGGGCGTCATCTATGCGAGACAATGGATATGCCTCCTCCTTAGTGATCGTGTTCAGGTGTCTGTAATCGACACAGCAAAGCCAGGTGCCATCTTTTTTCATGACGAGAACAACTCGACATGCCCCTAGGCTACTCGAATGTTTTATAATGTCTTTTTCTGCCATCTTGTCGACTTCTCTTTTATATAATCGCCCGTTAAGCTGCAGGAACGCGATACGGACCACAATCAATAGGGTTTGCGCCACCGATGTTTATTCGATGCATGACAACCGTTGTCTGCCCAAGCGGGCGGTTGTCGGCGACGCTAACGCACAGCAAAGTTCAGGATCGTGTACAGGTGAAACATCAGTAGGCTATCATTTTGTCGAATTCACTGGTGGGCAAGTTGATGGATCTAGCTTTGCATGTAGGGCGTGAAGGGGCTTTAGATGTTAGCGTCGAAATCTGACAGTTGTTTAGGGATGACAACGTTGCAAGTGCAATTCCGGAAGATAGAAGATGGGCGGATAAGCCGAAGTTGAGCACAGGCAGATGATCTTCATTGTTGACAATTTTGACAACTGTGTGTGGTAGAGTCACTTTATGTGCCAAGACAACATCGATAATAGGGGATGCAACGTAATCCCCGTTAGCGACAGAAGCAGAGGGCGTCAAAAGGACATAAGTAGGGGATTGTGGTGGCAGTTGCACGAACTTCAAAGTACACAGTTGCGCAGGCCTAGCAGCAAGTCTCAGGGACAGAATGGAGTTCCAGTTGAAGTACACCGGCGCCACAGTCGACAAGGGCTAAATGTGTGGATAAAAAGACGATGCCTAAGATTACGTCGTATGGGCACTGCTCAAGCACAACAGATCACTAGTATGATGGCCAGATACCCTGACGCGGGTAGTACAAGTTCCAACAACGGTAGGTGTGCTTCCATCGGCGACTCTTACTGCACGTTGCACGGCAGGTGTCAGGACTTTCTTCAGCTTTTCACGAATACTAGCGCTCATCACCGAGATTTGTGCACCCGTGTCAATAGGGGCCATGACAGTGACACCGTCGACTTGGAACTTCGAGCAAATTAGACCTAGCTAGGGACAGTCAGACGAGGATTTTGAAGCCGGAGTAAGAATGAAGCATCTCGTCCGGGAGCTGCATTCGTTAGTTTTCCAGTGCGTAGCGTCCAGGGTTGGGAACCCGTGGTCGTGCGGCGAGCGAGACCGGCAGTCGCGCGGTGATGGTGAGCTGCTATACACATTGGTGCGAGTGTCGACATCGGCTGTGTCAGTCGGTAGAGGGCGCACCGATGTTGTATGGGAGTAGGCTTCGGGACGAGCGTTCTGGGTTCTCCAGCCAGTCGGCGACGTCCGACAACTCCAGCAGTGCCGCGCTGTATGCGGAACTCGAGAGCACTTGAAACATATTGGGCGATCATCCGGCGTCCTGCACATGGCGGGATTGCGGTATCGCGAATAAAAGGGCTGGTCGCTCGGTGCGACTGGTGGAACTGATGGTGTGACTGGTGTAACTGGTGGAGCGCGCACGGTGAAGACAAAGAAGACGCCCAAATTACCGACCTCCTATCGAACCACGGCTTGATTCAAGGAAACCATGGGCTGGTTGGCAGTCATGAAGTCGGCCACAAGAAGAGCTGGTGACATTGCTTCTATTTCACGACGAATGATACGTGTCGAAGTGTCCGAAGCAGGCGATTGTAGTGTCGGTGTAGGTTCTCTACATGATGACGATGCGTTATTCGGGAGCCTGGTGAATTCATATGCGATACAGTGGGATTTTGCTTGTTCGAATTGCCGACACTCTTTCTCAATGGCAACCACGGTGGCACAGTTCCTGAATACCAAGACGTTGAATGCGTCGTCGGCGATACCTTTGAGTATGTGCCCGATCTAGGCCGCTTCGGACATGTTGCCGTCGACTTTGCGGAAAAGCGCTGGAAAATCCTGAATATACGAAATGTATGGTTCAGTAGATGACTGCGCCCGAGAGCCAAGTTCTTTTTTAGCGGCTAGCTGGTGAGATCGTGCTTTTGCGTCTCGTTCCAGACGCGTGCGGTTCCCGTAAAATAAATACCACATTTGCCGGCGTAACGGCATCGTCCTACCTGTTCTGTTGGCTGACAGGCTCGTAGCATGAAATCCAATCCTCAACGTCCACGCCATCTGTGCCACAGACGGCGCGTGTATCGTTTGGAAGCGTGAATATGACAGACGGTGGGCACGGCTGCGGTGCGGTGAGTGCTTGAGTGGCCATTGCCGAGGGAACAACGCCCCAACCGGAGTGCCGTACGTGTTGCGGTAATAATGATGAACAGGCAGCGTACGAAGCACTTCCACCAGAAATGTTGCACAAGAAACGTTTATTTACAAATATTTACAACAAGGCGAGCAGCATAGGAGTCGCGGCAGCCAAGATTGCGAGGAGTAACTGTTATCTCTGCTTCGTCGATACCACCCTAATGCGACAGACTTCTTCTGTCTCGTGGCAATATCACCAGCCATTTTGAAGATATAGTAAAGGCAGCGGAAGAGTTCTATACTCACCTGTACAGTACCCAGAGCAGCCATGATACCTCCATTCGAAGTAGTAATGAACCGGCTATAGAGGCTTCTTCTAACCCTAGTGATGAACGCAGAAAGATCTTGCAAGATATGAAACGGGGAAAAGCTCCAGGAGAAGATGGAATAAGAGCCGAGTTAGTCAAAGATGGAGGAAACATCATGCTTAAAAAGCTGGTGGCCCTTTATAAGAACTGTGTTACGACTTCAGGGGTTAAAGAGAACTGCAAAAATGCCAACTTTTTAATACTCCACATAAAGGAAGACGCTAAAGCGTTGAACAATATTAGGCCGATTATCTTACATCTATTATTGTATAAAATATTCGCCAAATAATTTCTTATAAAGTAAGGACAACACCAGAAATCAGTCAACTAAGAGAACAGGCTGGCTTCAGGAAAGTATACTGTACAATGGATCCCATTCATATCATCAATCAAATTATGGAGAAATCCGCAGAGTACAGTCAGCCCGCTATATAGCTTTTATAGATTACGAAAAGGCATTTGATTCAGTAGAGACCCTAGCCCAGCAGTCATAGAGCTATTACGTAATCAAGGAATACAGGAGGCTTACGTAAATATCTTGGAAAGTATCTACAGACATTTCACAGCTACCCTAATTCTCAACAAGAAAAGCAGGAAGATACCTATAAAGAAAGGGGTTGGACAAGGAGTCACAATCTCTGCAATGCTATTCATTGCAATCTAGAATACTTCTTTTAGTGCTTGAACGAAGTATTCAAGCTATTAAACTGGGAAGGCTTCGGAGTCTAAGCAACCTTTGGTTTGCAGATCCCATTGTCCGGATAAGTAACACTGGGCACGACTTACAACAGATGATTGAGGACCTTAACATACAGAGTGTAAGTGCGGGGTTGAAGATTATTATGCAGAAGACAAAGATAACGATCAATAGCCTGGCAATCGAACAAGAATTCAGGATCACCAGTCAGCCTCTAAGATCTGTGAAAAAGTACGTTTACCTTTGTCAATTACTCGCAGGGGACCCGTGTTCATAAGAAGGAAATTTACACAAGAAGAAAATGGGTTGGAGCGCATACGGCAGCCATCGTCAGATCCTCAGTGGAAGCTTATCATTATCATTGAAAAGAAAGGTGTACAATCAGTGCATTCTTGATGTGGTCACATACGGGGCATAAACATGGAGGCTGGCAAAGAAGCCGTGTATTTCTCTGATGTGGACTTGAACGTGTGTTCTCATGACGCTGGTAAACTTGTGGAAGTGGTGGCGCTGATCATTGTAGTGATGTTGTCTGATAGGAACATTAATTTCTATGAGGAGCAGTTAGGCTATGAAAGACAGCGTAATTAGGGGCTCGAATCCAATAAGTCACCGAACTATGATTTATTACCGGTTGCTAAAATTGCATTTCACCTCTGTAGGAATGCGGCAGCCTTAACCTGCAAAACAAACTCGTGGCCTGGTGCGAGGCGTCATCGTTTTTCATCAGCTGAGCAGAAGCGAAGAAGAAGCGATCAAGGCTGACAAGGTGTCAAAGTGTGATAGAGAACGAAATTTTCCCGTGTGGATGGAACGTAGGGAAGTTTTCTGTAATAAGTTGGGAGTGTCCGTAGCCACACCCTTTTTACTGGATTTGTATTTTATGGCTGCTTTCATAGCTCTCCACGCCCTCGACAAGGTTGATGGAAAATGATTATAACGGTGCATTTTGAGGATAGCACACATAAAGAATGCACACAGGAAAGACGCCGAAGTCGAACTGAGAGACGAATTTCAACTGAGGTGGAGTTCGACATCTATCCTGTGTGCATTCTTTCTTTGTACTGTCCTCAAAACGCGCCGTTATAACCGTGTTCCATCAAGCCAGCACAAAACTAGCCCATCTAAGTCTGTTAATCCCTCCTTTTGGACGGGTGCGTGTGCTTTGTCATTTGTGGGCGCTCGATGACATCATCGACCAGCACCTTGAACGGTACATACCGACGAGGGAGCCAGCATTCGGTCTATGCGAATTATTAGAACCGCAGCTGCAACCCTGTGCAGCGCGATCAGTTGCCATATACCGATAAATATGCGAGAGCTGGGGTGCTATGCAGGATGCGCCGAGTTTCTCGTTCACCCGAGTTTTGGCCGAGTTTGCTCGACGGCAGTCAGTGAACAGAGATAGCGCGGAACGGGCCGAAGGTGCAGGCAAAAAAATATGTAGACAAAAAGTCGCGTATGACAACATGAGCGCACCCTGCGCGGCACGCTGCTTCCACGTTTCACGCGCAGATGGCTGCACAACGAAACGCGCCAGCGCCGCGTATTGTTATCAACGGATTATCGCAACTTAGCGATACCGTGACTGCCCCGCTGTCTGTCAGCACACTTGCCGGGAGCCGTTTGCCACGCCTTTCCCGGGCGCGTCCAGGGCGTGCCTCATCTTTCGGGCGCTATCTATCTATCCTCCATCGAATGCGAACGGGGTACATGCGGCGCATTCTTGCACCTACACTTTCACTCAAACGAATACGTTAAAATACGACAAATAAAATAACGCACATTTTTATTTCTTTAGGTATCTGTTTTTCGTTTTCAATGCTAGAAATTTGTGATGACAAACGGAGATCAAGCAAATTATTAAATTTTGCTCTTCTTGCCGTGAGTGGCGACAGGGAGGCGAAAGCTTAGAAGCGGTACATTGAAGCGTGTTACACGCACGAGGGCGTTCATAAGGTGATAAGTCGCCTAGGGGCGCTGCAGTGCTATTCTCAATAAAGTCGGTCATGATCCATGGAGGGTCATGGCCACTCTTTCTCTATTAGGGGAATAGAAACGCAGCGCCGCGGTACGGCTGTTCATCGCAGGCGCTTCACTAGGATATTAAGGCCCCCGCTTCACCAACAAAACGACACAACAGCTGTCGCTTGCAAATGGCGGTATGTTATTTTAGAGTGCGTAGTGACGCAGTTCAGTGAAAATGTACCAGTTTATCTTTGTGCGCGAAGCCTCTGCGATACATTGCGAAACGTGCGTGCTTCCCCAGCGACAGAATTCATCGCTTGTCATCGCTTGCCCAGTGAAGGCGCCTCTGAGCGCATGTACGCAGTATATGAGTGTGTTGTGCAGTCGAAGGTGCTTGCGGATTACCTCTGCTGGAGCCAGCAGCGATCGCAGATGGATATCGTAACGACACCGCAGCACTCGCATTTTGGCAGGTGAGGGCTCTTGTGTGCAGTTAAGAAATCAGATTTCGAACAGAGAGAGGTGTTGGAACTGTTGAGTGCGCAGTGCTTGTGATGAAGAAATGCCATTGCACTGGGCCTAGAAGAGCGAGCGATTCTCGGACGCTGATCGTGTTTACGACGTTGTGGCTCCCTTTCATCACCGATGACAGAGCAGCCATCTGAAACGACTGCTGCAATAAGCACTCCTCAGCATCGTCGTCCCTCTCGACGCCTCGACGCCTTGCAACCACCTACAGTGACGTGCCGATAATTATTTACTGTGCGCTACGCGCCGCAATGCAGGCAATGAAACCGTGTTGTGCGACCATCTCAGCCCGAGAAGATGTATGCCAGCGACAGTCAACGCTTTGTTTTTGATAGTGGTGCTCAGTACATCACCGATGACAGTGCGTTGTGCGTGTTTTATGTCGGCGGTCAAGATTGTTGATGCCTCTCAGCTCGACACCGCGTCGCTGTTGCCGGAAGATAAGTTGGGCGTGGCCCAACTGTAGTGGGTGCGCGCGCAATAGTTACATGCCTCGCGCGGGGCGTGACCTCTGGTTTTGATTGACAGGCGAACTCGTGCTAAACTCGTACATCGCGAAACCCCCTCCGAGTTCAACTCGGGAACATGGCGGCGGCAGCAGCAGCCTGTTTCATTGCATCCAGCGGCAGCAAGCGTCATTATGACCGTCCGGACCCGTTCACCTGCATGACCGACGGGGAGTTTCAGCGTCATTTTCGCCTGTCGAAGACATCAGTGTGCTGGCTGTGTGACGAGCTAGGCGAAGACTCTCGTCTGCGGAGACAGCGTGGCGGGCTTCATTCGCTCACCGTCGTAGAGCAAGTCATCAGTGCCCTCCGTTTCTACGGGACTGGGAGTTTTCAGGGAAGCGTCGGCGCCGAGCGTTACATCGGACGCCATCAAACTACTGTTAGCAACTGTGTCAGAGATGTGTCTGACGCGCTTATCGATGCGGCAGTGCGTAAGCGGTGGCTAGCTTTCCAGAATACTGCGGCGGAGCGGGCATATATAAAAGAATGCTTCCCACTTCGTGGGAACATTACGAACGTAGTCGGGTGTATCGACGGAACGTACGTAGGAATTAAGGCGCCTTCAATGTCAGCGTTACTGTGATTAACAGACTTTTTCGCTGGTTGATCACTTTTTGTCGATTGTTCTACTTATCTGTCAGGGTGCCTTCCAAATGGCCCACTTTCTTGGGAAAGGGGTTAAGTATAAATAGATAAATGGATATCACTAATTGTGTGAAGTAACCTATGAATCCTAATCTCATAAAGAACTTGGGGTTCTTCATTGGTGAAGTTACTAAGTATGCACAATGCTGAATTTTGGTCATGCGTAATCTATCGGCCGCACTATGAAACAGCGAGGCATTGCACAATTTGTTGCAGCGCGAGATGTGGATTTTGCGCCAAGCCGGTTGTGCCTATGCATTTGTGGCGAAATGAAAATGCATTGAGAATCTTAGTGTGTTGGCTTGCATGAAGAAAATACTTCAGATTGTTTGCTCTGTTCACTGTCGATGCATGTGCCAGAGGTTCAGTGCATCTTCTTTTTTTGGGGGGGGGGGGGGGGGGGGGCGGCGTTATTCTGGATGGATAAATTGTATATTTTCGTCTCATAATGGGGCTCGAATTCTTAAGCATTAGAACAATGCACATCCGATACTCTGCAGAACTCTCTGTACGTGAAGATGTCATGAACCACCAAGGCATTATTACATATCGGGAGAAATGTGGTACAGATGCCAATGAAAAGTGGGTCTTTAACCTACCATGATAAAAATAAAACTTGCAGAGCAAATAGACCATTTGTACAGCTTTAGAGCAATGATTACACAAAACGTGATATGCCCAAATGAGTAAACACTTGCCGCATTGCCAAAGTAGGCTGAGCGACATGCAGCGTATATTGGCATTGAACATGTCTCGTAACCGTTATGTTTATTGTAAGCCCTCGCTGTCACACCTTTCCCTCCGACACTCCCTTTACTGAAACGTGGCACTGTCTTTCCATTGGTGTCATGATGATAATGGTAACGGCAGTAGCAAGGCTGGTTAATGCTTGCCTCTTTGATTCCTGTGAGTTTAGTGGTGAAGAATATGGCACGTTCATACATACAGCTGTGCTGAAAAATTTAACATTTGTGATTTTTCGGAGAGCTAATTTGTGTTGGGAAATTTCAAAGATGTGCACCATTGTAGCCTAATAACTAGAGCATTGGTGAGGTTGAAGACTGTGTATTGGTATAGAAGTTTGAAGTTTAATTGCACAACAATTCGACGGGACACAAAGAGAAATACACACAGCAGAATGCTTTGCTGTGTGTGTTACACTTCTTTGTGTGCCGTTGAATGTTTGTGCGATCCAACTTAAAATAGAGCATTGGGCTTCTTTGGTGCAGGACCGAGGAAGTGTGAGCTATTCGACAACGTGCCAGTGCCTTGCCACACACTTATGCAAGTCGGAAGGTTTGCAAACAAAGCTTTGCTTTCAAATCCACCTGCTCATGTAATACCAGCGCTGATTGAAAGAACCATCACACAAAAATAATGGTGAAATCAATGGCCTGTGAAAAGTGTAATTTGTATATAGACACTGTTGACATAATAGGTGCCATACCGGTGCCATAATAGGTGCCATACCGGCCTCAAAATTGTACTGGACAGAGCAGTTTGTTTCCTATGTGAAGCTCAACCTCCCTATACATGCTGTGTAAATAACCAAGCTCAGTTTGTTTTGACGTGCTACACAACATTCAGTGTAATCTGTTTTTGATTCTAAAGAAGTGCCAAACACCACCTCTTTTTCAAGGACATCATGGGAATATTTGGCGAGACCTTTTTCAGCCCCTCATAATGGAAGTGTGGCCAGCCAGCTTTGCTTGGATGCCTTTATAGATTTCTGCTCCTGATCATTGTGTGCTATCAAATTGCAGAAGTCTATGCAACTGGTGCAAGGCATTACGTGTTTCTATAGTCGGATACAACTTTAGGAGGCTGCGGAATCTGCACTTTAAGGCAGGTGAACAAAAGCCTGCACCAATGGGCACGCACTCGAGACTGATATCGTGCCGCTGGACAGACTAATATTGCTCTTTGGAGAGGGACTATTTCTTTAGACGTGTAGGCAATCGGCTGCTGCGCTTTGGTCATCTGGGTGGGGCCTCTCCTGTCTTCTGAAGTTTTATCCGACTGTAAAGGATGCTGCTTTTCATACAACACAAAAGGACAAAATGTACAATTATTTGGCCTATGAAATGGATAGATCAGAAGTGTGCTATGCAAGGGCTTAAGATGTGTGAAATATGGTACATGCAATTATAAGACAATGTTAAAGAATATGTGGTATCGAACATGCATGTAATGGCACATTTGAATCGGGGAGTGTTGCAGTCATATGCACAGTCTATAGGTGATAGCATTATTAAGCTCCTGCTGTTTCCTTTCTTCATTGTGAATTACACACACCCTTCATCTTGTGGCTAATGAACACGCACTGTATTCTTGCACATAGAAAGAACAAACAGCATGATGACGTGTATGCTGCATTAGTGTATTTTTTATTTACATGGTCCAAGAGTGGCACAGGTTGTCTTGCGTTTTTGCCTATTTTGAAGGGACACCAAGTGCATGTTACAAGTCTCCTGATATGCACAGCACAATGTTTACTGCAATAATTTTATTCATGTTCTTGAATAATAAACAAAATATTAAACTGAAAGCTCCTTTATAAGGTGCCTTCTGTGGGCTCAACAGGAGAGCAGTGAGGGCACCGATACTACTGTTGCGGAGCAGCCCTCTGGACCTTTGCCACGCTCTCAAGAGCACGTGCCTGGCGCTCGCCTACTGCCACCAGGCGGTTGAGTGGCTCCAGCAACAGAATGTTTTGCTGCAAAAAAGTGTATTGGAATGAATCAGCCACGTACAAACCATTATTTACAAAGAAAAATGCTCCTTGCACTATTAGTACTAAGTGCCCTTAAATGTTGAAGCCTCTAGTGTAGTATGCATAGTAAAACAATGCGTTGGGACAACGTTGCTTTATTTTTCAAAACGGGGGTTTTCTTTTTCACAACCAATTGTCATGTTGATTAGTGTGCCAGCAGCTGAGGTGGCCCCGCACCTTCACGAGTCTCTACTGTCAGCACCACAAACCTATTTTTGTTCGCTGCAAAACAAATGCCTCACCCTACAATCCCGTCTTATACGAGCTAATTGCATCCTATGCCTCCAAACATCATATTCTTGTCCCATTACGCAATTTTCTACCATCCATGGCTGTAGTTCTCTCTCCTTGACATTCATTCTGTAATGCTTATGTAATCACCTGATATGAATTGGCAACAAGTGATCGAATACGTGCATGGCCTGCCTGCCGATTCCTTTCTTTTTTAATCTCAACTAGCATATCAGTTGCCACGGTTTACTACGCCACTGTCTTCCTGCCTTAATGCTATCTGCAACAATTTTTGTTACTTCGCTTTCTACACAGTCCTTGACATCTCAAGTTTCTTTGTTAACCTCCAGGTTTATGTCCCATATTGCATAACCGGTGAAATGCAATGATTCTAGACTTTTTTCAAGGATATCGGTAACGTGGCGATCACGATTCGGTAATGCCTTCCATGTGCTGTTCAACCCATGAAATTTTTTTATAAGTTTCCTGCTTTATATCAGTACTTGCTATTGATATTTCACTTGGATAAAGATACTCTTCCATAAATTTTGCTAGCTTAATGTCACTCATGAATTTCTGTTGCCTCACCAAGTTATTGAAGGTTACCTTCATCTATACCATATTTTCGCGGGCCCACTTGCACGTAAAAGCACGAACACTCATTGGTTCTCACTGCCTTCTTTAAACTGCTGGACATTCAGTTCGTTACTACGAAAGTGACTTAATCCGTGCACTCTTATTATGCTAAATATGAAACAGTAGAAATATACTTATCTGCAGTTTGTCGATGTCTCCTTCACTGTGTTGGTAGCGAGATCCATCGTCGGTACCACCTCCTTGTCGCATCGTAGCTATATAGGATGTCTGCCTTTTGCCCACACTATGTAATGTTCGTGACGCTCGCAGTCACGCAGAGTGGAGGAACTCTGGAGTCACGCAGAGTGGAGGAACGCAGAGTGGATGAAGCAGCACCGGACAAGTTGTTTCTTCAGCACTTCGCCGTGAACAGTAGGTGCGCGTTGCGATCTGTAAAATCGCCGAAGCTATTGGCAGTCTTACCGTGTGCACGAGAAGATTGCCCACGGAGGAACAGAACTATCCAAGAAATAGTGGCCTTCGTCGAGCCTGATCACTACGTCGCGCACTGCAAGCTCGTTGTACGGGTTTGTTTACACTGGGCCTCTCTGATGCTTAGCCGCCATGCTTGCCCGGTGAATGGATGTGATGACGCCACTACAGCGCTCCCTCGTGGTATAATGCGAAGCGTACTAAATTACAAATTAGTCTAAGACGCATTCAGTGCACATCTCGTAAGCTTCAAAATGCTTCTAAACCACGTTAAAGTAACTAATAATATTGTACTAAATGCATTTGTTTTACAACTCGCTTCAGCATGTAATGCACTCGGTGGAACGACAAACAAGTGAAAGAAGGCACGACCATGCACCGACGGTATGATCACGTGAGCCCCAGTTTGTCGACCGCCCAGAAGGCAACGCCCAAGGAATGATAGCCAGCCAGAGTGAATCTAGATAAACCAATGAAACTGGAGGCTTGTCGAAAGATAAACTGTGTCTCGGTACCATTCGTGCTTTCATCTTGGGGTGTCGCCAGAGCTCGTGAAGATCCCGAGTTTCGCCAAACTCGGCGCATCCTGCATAGCACCCCTGGTCGCCTTGCCTTGAATGCAGTAGAACAAATATGTTATGCACATTTCTTTCCTTTCCATAATTAGTATCGAAATAAAGACATTTATCCGCTTTGTACCATGCTAGGGGGGTGGTTCTGCTATTTGAATAGGCGGGGTTAGCCTGGCGAACCTGCCCTCCCCCCCTCCCCCCCCAAGCAGTTGCTCCCCTGAGTGCATTTTTCTGCGCTTGTTTCCATCAGTCCTGTGTCTCACACAAATGTTAGAAAGATTCGTGACACTTCCACTGCCATTATTTTGATGGTGGTGCGGTGAACGGGTGAGAGTAGTCGCGCATGTCGGCGCTTTACCAGAGGCCCGGGAAACAGAGCTGTCGATCAGGGATGTGCAGTGATTTTCCATGAGAATGTATACTCAACTACAGGAGCATGGTGTGCGATCAGGCTATCATCTGACCGCGCCTGTTTCATTTATTGTCATTTAATCGAAGCTTCGCTTTATCCTCGCTTAAAGGCGACGCCGTAAGTCGAATTCGTTGTCACTTCGGATGCACCCTCAGTTTAGCGTAAAAAAACATTCTGAATAAGAGATTGCGTACGAACAGCGCAGAATTGCGTAGAACTATGCGTACTAACAGCGCAGCTTAGTAAATTCCGCCAAGTAACACGACCAAGTAACAAAAGCAGTGGTGCAATTAAACGACCGAACTTCTTGCAGTGGTTCTTCCTCCCTGCAGGTTAAGGTGAAACAATGCATGGCTCTGCAGATTTCTCGAAGCCCATGTACTGCGCCTTCACATTTCTTGTTTCGCATATACCTTCATCTGAAATCGCGTAGGTGCATGTTCTGAGACTGCGAAAAGACTGAGTTTTCTGGAAGATACGCAAGAACGCACTCACAGGTGACGGCCCAGTGTCAAGCGTCCAAGTCCACAGGGCGCCTCTAGCGGGATTCCCGTCGTGTCTGCTGCCGAAGGAAGTGCGGCGAAACAAATTTCGCACTCGCATCACGGGTGACTGCCGCGCCGTGCTTGACTCGGGCGTAGGCGAAGAATTGGGCGCTGCCAAGTGCGTGGACGCCTCCGCCACTGCCGCCTGTGCTCCTCCATTGGGCGTCTGTGTGGATGGTGACCCCACCTTTCCAGACTTTGGCTCGGACTGGGCGGCATCATTTCCGGTGTCGGTAACGGTACTTTCCTTCACGTTTTCTGAGGTCGAGGTCCGCTTACCTGCGCAATAATATAAAGCTCCATTCGCAATGGGGCACAAAGTCTTGGACAGTCGTTGAACCAGGCCCAAGTGTCGCGATACGAATGGACCTCTCTCTTTCTTAAGCAGTGTGACCTCCCGGACCATGCTAAAATGGAGTGTGATACGTGGCCAAAGAGCTCGTGGGCAAAAATATCCACTAGCGCCATGGAACTTGCCGTGCATCGTGTATAAACGAAATAGCGCACGTGGCCGATGGGTCTCATTTAGACGATTGTCGTTGTCACTACCGTTGTGGTATGACTGTTTTCTTTTTTTCTGGGCACAAGTTTGCCCAATAAAGAGTTAGATTCGTGACTCAGTTTAGGCCCTGCGTTGTTCTGTACTGTCCCTACAATGCCACAACACGTCTGCACGCGGCATTTCCTTCAGCAGCTGTGTTGCATTCATAGGTACAGTCCATCATGGGCGCAGTGCGTCGCTGATTCAGCGTTAGTTAAATCGATCAACTAAGTGCAACGACCGGGGCACCGTGTGAAGCTGGTGCCTAATTTTATTGTTCTATCTACGGTGGCGTATTCCGTTATTATTATTTTTTCATCTGCTTGTTTGTGCAGCACAGTGGTAGAAAAGAGTCACAAAATCACGAACCACCGCAAAGGGCATGTACTATATTTTCGTGTTGTAATGCTTAGATTCAGGAAAAGTGAGAGTACTAATTCATGTTTAGGTTAGCAAAAAGCTTAACATATATGTATCGACTTCCTAACAATCATCCTTGATCAGATGACTAGCACGATTGCACCAAGCATTTTCTCTATAAGTACACCTTGAAAGGGAGAGAGGGGTTACAACGCCCATAGGCTTGTAATAGCCAATTGCCGCACAGAGCACTCAGCAAATTTTTGAGCAAGGCAGCATTAGTTACACTGGAAGCATAGCGCGCAAAGGACAATCCACAAAGACTAGACAGGACAAGCGCTAAACGTGTAACAAGTGTAACTATGTTTTACCAACCAGCCCAATCCTGTACTCTTCTGAATGCGGCATTAGTTGCCAACTTCTCAAGACTTTGTCACTCAACAGCTTAACTCGTTATGCCTTTCGGGAAGCTGTTTGCTTGGTGGATGAATTAGGTGGGAGGGAAATGCTGTGCAGCAACAATGACAGTTTTCGGAATTTGCTCCAGAACTGCTACGCCACCCGATCTATTTTTCGTTGTACCCTTAAAATCCATACCGTCGGCGTCGGTCAAGGTGCTGCTGCTCATGGCCCGCCTATCGCGGAGGTGGAGGCTGGAGCGGTGCGTGCTAAGGCGCCTCCGTGGCAGCTGCATTCCCGTACGCTCGCCATCCAACCCTTCCTGGCTGCCAGAACTCGACTGCCGCACCCCTGGCAGCTCCTGCTTCTTGTTCGATGGCCTCCTCGATAGCATATCGCTAGACGTCCTAAATCGACGTTAACATCTCGGTGGCCTGGTAGCCACACCAATTGAATCAAACTGAAGTTCTTCTTCTTCTACTTCTGCCGATTCCTGCTGGCGTGCAGGAATCACACTTTGGTGAAAAAGAATAACAAAGTCATTACGCATCCTTCTGCTACCATGGTTATCACTAGGCGCGTTTACGGGAACGTTGCGGTAGCTGATTCATTCATTATTCGGTTACAACGTCCCAAAGCGAAGAGAGAGAGTGAAAAAAAGAAAGGCGTGGAGGTTAACTAGAGGGGTGCCCTGTTTCCTATTCTGCACAGTGGAGGGGGAATGACGGAATAAATGAGAAAAAGAGAAGGCGAAGGAAAGAGACACCTAACTGGCACAGTAGCGCGCGCATGGTATATATAAAGCGTTCGCTTTTGGGCCATTGGTTACAGAAAATTCATTACAGCACGCGTAGTTTTCTGTGCTGATGATGAATGAGGCCAAGCACCCAGGATCTTCCCCTCTGTACAGGTGCAAAGCAGGTGCCGTGGGAGAGCTGGTGACGGATGGTTTCCTTACACTTACAGTGGTCGCATGCACGAGGGTCGGACGAAACTGACGATTTCACAGCCACCGCGGTGAAAGCGTGACCAGTTCCATATTAATTTCGACCTGCTAGGCTACAGAGAACGAAAACGTACGGGGAGATCACCGACCGATGCGTCTCGGGCGAAGAGGTGCCAGGCGCGGGAGCGTTGTCGTGGCTCGGTATTCCACGCGTCTATCAAACCCTAGCCCTAACCACGGTCGCTTTGGAGGGCGCGTCCGAGGTGACGAGACGCGCGGTCCGTGGCGGTCGCGCTCTAGCATTCGAGCCGCTTCAGCGCTGCAGCCTTAATAGTTAGCCACTAATTATATTGGTACGTGCACCTGTTTATCTTCATGCGGTGACCACTTTTCACCGGCTAACAAATTTTAAACGTTATCGCTCTGCGAAAGACGCGCCCAAATTATTTCCAATTTACTAGAACGTGATCTTTGATTATATCTGTTGTATGCTCACGCTGAATCTTGTGTAATCTGATCGCATGCGCTACACGAATTGAAGTGCGTAGTTTCTGAAAAGCACGGCGGGCGCCAGCGATTACGCTGGAACGTTCGACGACTGGTGCATGGAAGCAGCGCGCTTGACCCGCGGATCAGATTCCGACGATCGCCGACTGTCTTCGCCGCTATCGTTATGCTTTGAGTGTAACTTTGTTTCGCGGGCTCAGGTTCGCCCAGTAATATATCACCGCCCCTTCCATTCCGCGCAGATTGTCCAACAGCGAAGCTGCGTTAGTTACACCGAGTGTTACACCATGCAAGGCAAACTTCGCAAGCAGTCGATGTTGTAAATCTTTTGTTTCGCCATTCTTTACCTCCTTTTCGCTTTTGCATGCTTCGCGTGGGGACCATCCTTTATGAGTGTTTCTTTTTTGCGATTTTCGTAGTGCATTTTTCGTATTTTTTGCAGGTGACGTGTTTGCCTGTGTTTTGTCGTGCTTTTCTTTGGCGTGCAAGTTTCTCCACATCTTTTTTGCTCGCCAGCAATGAAAGAAAGGTTTGGTGGATTGTTTGGATTGTATTGACGTTTTATGTAGCTTCCAACACTTCTTGCTGGCGCAAGAAGTGCCGGAATGGACGCGCTCCTAGTATCGCGTTTCAATCACTGGGCACTGTTCGTTGTCCGCGAACCGCCAGCGCAGGATTTCTTTCATTTGTGGCAGGGTGGCACCTATTGTCGATAAATTGGATGCCGATCTGGCTCGATTGCCGAAAATGCACCACGTGACAAACGCACAAGATTGGCGTAGAAGATAGCATCTTCACATGGGAAAAGGCGCCACTCCAACCCCTCACCCCCTGTTGAGCTCTTCTTTCCCTCTTCCTCTAGGTCACGCGGCCCCTTATAACCGAAGCCCAACAACAACTGCACAAGGTCTGCATTAAACAGCTTCGCTGCAAACGTTAAGGTATTCACAGTCACAGTCACCAGGGCCAATAATGGACTAATAATAGGCTAACAATTGCTAGCCACAAACATGTGGCTACTTATTATAGTTGGCCACAAATGCCAGTGCCGCCGCTGCAGGCGACATAAAAGGCGTAAGGCCTGTTTCACCTAATGCGACTTTCATGGATCCGGAAGTACGATTTCGGTCTCACTTCCGGTGCGACATAATTGGCTGTCGCAAGTGTTGATCCTCGCCGCTCCCGTCTCTGCGACTGCGACCAACCGCTTGTCGTCGAAATTGCGCCGGGTGCCACGAGAGCTATTTCGCGGTTTCTATTGGGGAAACGCCGTCTGTCGATTAAGCAAGCCTTGAACAGTGCGACTAATTGCGTGGAGTCATGGATTGCGCAATCGGCACATGCCATCAGCACCGAGACACCAACGAGGCAGACGAAAACTCGTAGGTCGAGTTTGGCTTTTTGATTTCTGTGTGCTCGTTCCCAAGCTACGTTGCTAATGACGTGACACTTTACGGAGTGAGCTGTTGTGAACTCATTGCAATGGCCGATTCCGTTGGCGATGTTTGTCGGGCACGCCGCTGCCACCCGTGTCCGTCGCAGCTTTCGCGCGCACTGAGCACAAAAACCACGATTATCTATACCGCTTCAGAACGTTCTCACAAGAATGTCTGAATTTGAGATTTGTTTAAATAACAAATTCAGACGCTTGGTGGAATGAAGAATGCGCTCCTGATTATGCAAAGACAAAAGCAGCTTGGAAAAGGTTATTACGTTACCAGCGCCCCTAAAAATGGAGAGATTCTAAATTTTTTCGAGCCGTCTTTAAACATAGTTTCAAAAGGCCAAATACGAATACGTTGCAAGCATTTTGACCTCTTACCTCACAATGAAAATAAGCGTGCGTAGTTCAGTTTTCTCCGCAGCAGGAAATTCTCCCGCATCCAAATAATATTGACAGTATAGTCCTAAGTGCTAATGAAATGAACTAATCACTAGAAGAATTCGCGAAGCCATGAGAAATTATATTTTCGTCAGTTGTACAAAATTTTTCTTCCTTACAAAGGGCATCACATGGTGTAGCGATATTCGGATCCCGGCGCACGAAGGGGTAACCTCTGGCATGATGAAAATTTTATTTAAGTAAGCTAGCTCCTGATGAACTTTTAGCTATTATAAATCACTCAATTAGATTTTGATGAATTCTGTCTGCATGGAAAATGGGTAAAATAATTCTACTTCTAAAAATCATGGGGAACGATATACAACAGATAACATTAGACCAAACGCGCTAACCTCACATTTTGTTAAATAATTCGAAGCAGTCCTATGTGCCGGTATGCTTAAATTTGTAGAGAACAAAGATTTTCCTAATTCCTGCCAAATTGTATTCCAACCGTCATATTCAATCTGTCATGCCTACGTGGCATTGAAAAGTCGAACAAAGTGAGCACGGTGCCAAAGGCAGATAGGTGCTATTGTGATATTAGACATCTCCAAAGCTACGATAGTGTATAATACACAATTTTATTCGGATATATTACGAAATCTAGATTTCCAAATTATCTTGTAAACTGGATATGTGAATTTATAAACGGGAGGCAATTCTACTGCTCTCTAAGAGGGTTTTCTTCGTGCATACTTACAATCACGGGGAGTTGCTCAAGGAGCTATCACTTCTCCATTATTATGCAACATTCTGATGGGTTCCATTCCTCGGAATCCAGATGTACATAATATGTATACGCAGTCGGTATTGCTTTCTTTGCATCAGACAGTGACATTCACGCCCTAAAATATCTAGTACAGAACTATCTCTACGCCATAGAAACCTGGTTAAACAAGGTTCGCCTTTCACTTGACGTGAGAAATTGCTCGATACGGTTTCCCCCCCTTAATAATCCCGTTAACATATCGCTATCCCACCGTCTCGATACTGTACCTCAAGTGGAGTCGGTGAAGTACTTCAGTGTGACCTATGACTGTTCTCTCTGTTGGCCGTGTCATATTGACCATATAGTTAAAGAAGCAATGAGAGCAGTCGGCATGGTACCTGAGCTATGCAAATGTCGGTGGGCGATGCGGATAGACTCACTACTAATGATCTATCAAATGTATGTGCGGCCCATTCTAGAATTTGGATGTCTGCTAATTTCTCGTGCGACAGCTTATAAATTACGCCCCGTTGTTCGTATTAAGCGGGAATCCCTGTGATTGTGCTGCGGATTACCCAAATTTGTAGCTGACAGTGTATTACATGAAGAACTCAGGTTGCCCTCTATATTGTCCAGATTTCGTTTGCTGAGGTGCAGACATTCTTAAATATGTACGAATCCCCTATTAGGCGACTGGAAAACATATTCCTTTCCCAGCCTGCATTATTCTTCGGGGTTGACTGGCCCTAGTTTCAGGTAGACACATCAATTAACCCCTTAAGTGTACGTATTTGGTAGGTGCCATCTGTTTGTGATGTTCGAGATAGTACAAATCACCTATAATGACGTCTACCCAAACAACGCAAAACTTATCTCTCATAGTACGTTAAATATACTATTGCAAGAATATTTATTGAGTTCAGATACACATACCATCATCGCAACAGACGCCTCGCAGTGTGGATAAAAATCTGGAATTGCCATTTTCGCTCCTGCTCTAGACTGGACATTCTCAATCAGGATTCTGGACTACCTATCCACATTTTTGGCTAACTTTTTAGCTCTGGTGTTGGTCCTACGTAAACTAACTTCATCAATACCGACTGTACTCGTAATAACGGATTCTTTACACTTATGAGCATCGCTCACGAGAAATAGCTATACTAACCTTTTACGCTGACTTCATTTTGCTGTGCCTGCTCAGACATAATTAAATAAATTACTTTGGGTGCCTCGTCATAGGGGATTATACATGAACGAAATGACTCACAGGCTCGCGAGATTGGCTCTCAATGGCCCTGTACTATCATTACATCCCTCATCAGCTTACCTAACTACTGCTAGATTCAGGAGCTATGCAAAAGCTCAACATGTTGTGAACCCAGTGATAGGAAATTTTTCAGAATATCGAGATCTTCTATTCCCTTGGCACAAAAAGAAAACCAAAATTTTAAAAGTGCGAAATAATGGCGGATGTCATACCTCAATATGACGTAATCTTGTTGTCTAAATTGTGAACTACCTCCGGTATTGGCACAGGAAAAAGTTTTCAAACGTATGTTGTACGAAAAAGTGGTGGAAAAGTGTGTAGGAAAGACGTTAACTTTATTTAAGAAACATAAATGAAATTTGTTTAATGGCAGGACTCAAACAGAGGGCTCCGAGCACCAACGCTCATTTCTACCTGTACTGCGTTTCATGCACACAACAGTCAATGCCGTGGAAGCTACGCAAGAAGTTCGGTCAAGTAAAGCGTTCACTCCACGCGTTCGGTCCATGTTTCGCTGCGCGCCAACAGCGTACGCTGTGGAGAGCATGCATGTCGAGCCGCTCGCGACGGGTTGTTAATAGAAAACCCGGAAAGAACAACAAAGCTAAAATGACCCAAAACAACGTATTAGCAGCCGTGTACCACGTCTGTTTGTTCCACAGGAATAAAACTTGTTTTATTCAATACTGAGCTTACATAAGATACAGTTGAGCACGATTGCGGTCCGACAACAACCAAGTCTATCCTATTGCGAACGAAGCCACTGCAAGTCTCTCTAGCCTCCACAGCGTTGACTGCTATGTATAGAACGAGGCACAGGAAGCGTACGTTTACATCAATTCATGCTGAAATTTCAAACCGAACGCCGTTTTCCCTTCTCCTCGTGGCCGCCGTGCTCCAAGCCGTAGTATGACGTACACGTGCTAGTGCGCCTACGTACAATTGTTCGCGCTGTGACGTCGCTCGTGGTGACACGTGACTTGGAGAATTATTCAAGCCAACATCGGCTATCTGTGTAATGTGTTGCTTCAACCACCGAATTAGAGCTCAGAGAAAAAATAAAAATCGCAAATCTAATGTATTTCCGCTTCTTCTGCTTATTCCTACATCGTGCAGTTACGCGCGGACACCGTAACTATGTCATCTTATATCGGGGTCCCGCACGAATTCATAACCTGTGATCTCTTTGTGTCTGCCTCAGTATTCGTATAGTACAAACTTATACTACAAGTGAGGTTTGCTCGTGCAGAGCACGCAAAATCATGTGGTGCCGGAAGCCAGACAAAAATGGAACGGCTCGGACGCGACGCCGTCAGCAGAAGTGCGCCGCGCCGCAAGAAAGCGAGGAGGAAGGAAATGAAGGCGGCGCCTATGACGTATCGCCACGCGATCCTCGAGGTACACTATGGGAGAACGCAGGGAAGGAATTTCGCTTGCGGAGGCCGGACCGGGCAAGTGGAGAGAGCGTCTATGGTTGCGGTGAAGCTGGCCTCCTCAAATTGCGGGTTCTCGACACTATCTATATTTCTATCTCGGCTATTAATGAGCCGATTTGAAACATTGTTGCGGCAGAACGCTCCCTAGAGGACACGTAACAACTGCCAGCGTATAACCAAAGTTTGCTATGGGGTCTGGTAAGGGGTTCTTTAAAGGCTACTATTTAGATGGATGGTGTACATGTGTGTGTTTGCGCGTGTGTTTTTGTTGCTTTACAAATGCATTTGACCTTTTATTTCATACTCACTTCCTCCAAAGTTGTAATCAGTTGTTCTTCCACGAAGTTTATTCCATTGGAAAAATTTTTCTACAGGGCACGTGCAGGTTCTGACGGATTTGTTCTGACTGCTATAGTAAAGCATTGGTGTCGTTCCGCAGTACGACGTACTCCTCAAATTACCAATGCGTCTATAGATGGCGCAATCGCCGGCCAAAATTACTTTCGCTTCAACGCTCGGCGGCGACTCCATCGCACATAATCAAGATACTAGGGCAGACAAGCCAGCAAACTGGAACGCTTTCAGATGCCATTCCACTCCGTGCCAGTCAAATAGTGCTATCTCATCAAGTAATGGTGACGTTTAGAAAGTGACGCTAAACGTTACTATTCATCATACAAATACGCGTCATAAAGCAACTTTAGATAGAAGAGGAGCACCTCCTTCTGGGAAATCAAGTGCATCTCGAAAATGTCCTTGGCGATCGCTGCAGCGCAACTTCGCGCGCATCAAAGCATACGTCCCCGCTTTCAAGCAGGTCAAAAGTACATAACTCAAAGATTCAACCATAGCTGGAACGTGCACGATAGCACGTAGAACCCTATCTCAAGAAACAACACACACTGCAGACATCTATCGACACTGCACACTTGTTGATGACGGCATGTAAAATTAAACTTAGGAGCGTAATACATCCATACATTATGGCACACCAACCACAAATATACCGCTTCAAGATTGTGACAGCCGCCTAGCTATTGTAGAACGGCAAATGTAGCCCGCATACCATCCTTGAAGGCCGGAAGGGACGTACACTAATCTCATTAGGAGACATTACAGCGATGCCGTAGATGGCTAACCGATACGTCCCTTGGTCCATCCTTTGCCTGTACCCCGAAAACCCACCCAGCGCCAACCCAGGCAATTCCATCGTCGTGAACTTCCTCTGAAGCCATCCTTTTAGTAGTTCTTCTGTGAGCCCCAATCTTATTCTTATTCGGGCCAACTCAACGGCATTCATATTCACGGTGGTGCGAGTTCTCGTTGTTCAATCCCAGTCGTTTACTTACAGCTGTCTAGTCCTCCCACGGACGCAATTTGTAACCAATTTTCTCGCGTCTCATTTAACAGGTTGAGGTATTGCCTCGGTGCCAGGAAGAAACAAAGCCTGCTACCAATTAACAGACACAAAACACATTTTATATTGAACAAAAATAAACATTTACGAGTAGAGGCGTGGCCATATTTCACCGAAACTAAACGGCAGTTTACCAATGTCATAACACATTTAAAATGCGACATAATATACACATCCGACATCGCGAGGTTCAACGCATAGCTTTTGAATTAAGTACAGTGGAAAATAATACTAAATATACCTAAATATACTAAATATGGTTGTCGTTGAAAAAAAATAGGAATGAAAGTTAACCGGTTTTAAGTTTCTGCTGGTCTGGACAATCAAGGCAGAGCAGCGACGATCGCAGGCGCTCGAGCACAGCCGAGTTCCGCAGCCATGGGCTTGTCCAAATGCTGCCCGCTTCGTCTCGCAATGTGAGAGTTACCACAGGTTGTGGTGAAGACAGGTTGCGCTGGGGTGGAAGCCTTTGCGAGCCGAGGTGCTGGCGCCCATCAAGAGCGCGCACCTCCATCCGCCTCCCTGGCAAATAAATGTTACTGGCAAACGGTATGAACTTAACTTCAAGGCGCGGTACGTTAGGCTTCTGCTACTCCTGAAAAATAAACACCATGTAAATTTGTCGCACCCATAACATATGCAGGGCGTGCTGAAACAGAGCAGCATTAAAGTGGACTAAAGCCGCATTAAAGCAGACGTATGGTGTAGGCGACACTACGGAAGCAGTCGCACATCAAATCAGCAATTCGGTGCCCGCCGCTTTAGCTTTGCGGCTATGATATTACTGGAGGCCGCTGGCTTGATGCCGACCGCTGCAGTCGAATTTCGCTGGGGCAAAATTAAGACTGCGTGAAAATAACACCCCAGTGTCAAAATTAATCCGGAGTCTGCAACTACGGCGTAGCTCATAATCCGATTGTGGTTTTGGCATGTGCAGCCCCATAATTTGATTAAAGTTTATTACTTCTCCCACGATGCGGTGTGCCTTGTTAGGCAACGAATATGCCCAACTCTCTCAGACGTTATGAAGTAAGGCGCAGAACAACGCCTTAAGCGAAACACCTCCCCCTGTGTGTTCGGTGTACTACTCAGACAAACAGCAGGACTAAAGGTTGAAGAAGGTTTGGACTAAAGGTTGAAGAAATTAAACATTGCACTTCAGCGACACCGCTAATTATCGTTAATCAGAGCAAACAGCACAGAAAGCAATGCTTGCATCGATTCCCAAAGTTCGTGGTATCCGCATAACTTTTTTTTTTGAAGCAAAGCTTTCTTTGACTCTTCCTTCGACTTTCACACTGCTGCTGCTGCTATAATGCCTGCCACGTCATGACGCAGTTGACACGCACGCCACCAACGGTGGCCACGTAGGGGCATGGTCGACACGTGGCCACGTCACAAAAACACAAAAGGCATACGCTGTCGGTGTTTTGTTTCATGGCTTTTGTTTATGAACTGTCATTCTGAAAATTCCGAGGAAGACCGTTATGAAGAATCTACGACAGCGTGTGCGCCACGTGGAGGGCCTGCGCGGTTGTGCTTCGGAATAATTATGGCGATGCCCGCACCATCGACACCGGATTTTCTGCGACACGGCGCCCTTAAGGGGAAGCGTTAGCTTGGGCCCAACGCCACCGCGGCCAATTCAAATACATATAAAACGCAAAAAACACTTTCCTGAGATAACCCCTGGACCGATTTTAATGGAATTGATTGCATTAGAACGAGAAAGTTATATTCTAGTTCCTGTTTCAAGCGGAATTTTGATTTAGGGCCTCAATTTGGTGCCAGATATTTTCAAGTTTTCTAAAGTTTGAAAAATACAGAAGCACGAAGTTTACAAATTATTAGCTCTGCATGAAGAACAGATATCGCAGCTCTGTAAACGGCATCCACTAGATCATTGAAAGCGGACAGATTTAGTATGTAATTTTGGCAGTCAGCGGCAATCTATTTCTTTGTCTAAACCTGCTTTTCGCTCTTGGCAGGCCGATCAGATGTGCTGCGAACTTCAAAAGGGCGGCTGCGCCCGCATGGTGATCTCAGACGATTGCATCAGGATTGCGTCGTTGCATATGCGTTCACCTGGGCGGTTATCATCCACGTACAGTAGACTAGCCCAAAGTGCCCGGATGCAAGAAGCCGGGTGGAGGATCACGTGAGGTCTGCCAAGAGCTATATAAACCGTTCAACACCCAGGCATCATCGCAGTTAACGGCAATCCACCTGTTTGTCTAACCCCGCTTTTCTTTCTTGGCAGGTGAGTTTGATTAGCCAATTGCTGTAACTGGTTATATTGTATTTTGTTTGCCGCTGACTGCAATAATGCCTGATACATGCTCTGCTTGCACCAAAGCCGTGGAAGGGATTTGTTTGGCCTGTTCTCGTTGCAAAAGTAGTTACAATTTTGGAAAGAACGGTTTTACCATCACGAAAGGTGTGTTTTCAAAAATTTCGACTGCTAAGCATGAAATCTGGACATGCCCACCATGCGAATCCAGTACAAGCAATCGTTCTGATTCAGATGATAGTGATGCTCCTTTTGGTCATAAATTCTCTTCTGTTAACAGCAAGCTTGACCAAATGAGAGTTACGGTTGAAGCACTCACAACTAAAGTGGAGGAACTACTTCAATTTAAGGCAACAGTTGAAAAGACGGCTGAAACTGTTATGGAAATTCAAACGTCAATAGAGTTCCTTTCTAATAAATATGACTCTGTTATGTCTAGCCTGCAAGCTAACCAAACAGAGTTAACTCAGCTACATGCCCGAGTGGAATCACTTTCTGAGACTGTTGACGCTCAAGCTGAGCTACTGGATAAAGGAAGGTGCACAGTTAATGAACTTGAACAGTACAGCAGGCGATGCAACATTGAAATACATGGCCTCCGAACCAACCCTAATGAGAATTTGGTTTCTTTGATGGGTGATCTAGCTCAGAAACTAGAGTTTCCAGAGTTTGAAGCGAATACAATTGCTGCAATACATCGAATGCCGAACAAGGGCAGTACGACTCCCTCTATCCTTGTGCAGATTCGTGACGTACCGTCTAAGGAAAAATAGCTTGCTCTACGGGCAAAGCTTCGCGATTTGCCTACGGATGAGTCTCCATCCTCTATTGTATTTCAATGAAAATTTGACGAGGACGAACAAGGAGCTTGTCCGATTGGCCAGGTCAAAGGGAAAAGAAAACCAGTATAAATTCGTTTGGACACGTAACGGCAGAGGGAAATCTGAAGTCTGTCATCGCCATTGGGAAGATGTCTGATCTGGATAAGATCTGCTAAGCATGAGCAATCTCGAATTCCTTGCGTGTACAACATTTTCTGAAGTAACATGATTTTTCACAAGTGACGAGGAACTTGCATATCGCGCAACGCACGTTAATATCCGCAATATCCGAAAGCACTCGGATAAATTCATGGCCCTAACTTCACCTTTTCGTTCTACATTTCAAGTATTTGTACTGACGGAAATTAATATTTCAGCTGATATTTGTAATCAGTACGCAATACCGTGGTACCAATCAATTTCTTATACATGACCTGCAAAAAAGGGGGCGGCGTCGCAGTTTTTGTGAGAAACAGTTGGACTACTACAGAGGTACATTTTGACTTCCAGCACGCAGAAGTTGTAGCAATGGGTATGAGCACTCCAGCTCTCTCTTTCATACTGTTTGCAGTAGATCGACCTCTTGCTTCAATGGCGGGCTCTTTTTGACCGAACTTGACACCATCCTCTCAGCTCATTCGCATGAAGACTATATCTGTGTAATGGGCGATATTAACATAGGTACCTATGTTAATAATATATGTTTATACATATATATATATATATATATATATATGAGAGAGAGAGATACATGGCAACAAAATGGCGCCTAAGCGTGCGCTTAGTGCCGACGAGACGAAGGCTCGCATAACGAGTCGAGCGGAGCAGGCAAGCTCGCATTTCACATCCCGTCGCGACTGTCGTAGGCCGTCGATGTATACAAATAACGCCAATCAACGGAAACAGCAAAGCTTCGCTAACATCGATTCCCACAGTGCGTGGGATCTGTAGCTGCATGGATATTTTGCACACATCTTGACAATGCCTGAGCACCTGGAATACGTAGTGAATGGGTGTTGTTTTCAAGACATTGGCTAAATGAGTTTCTGTTTAGCATATCTGATCGCCACTCACGACTGCACTGCAAGCGTGTGAAAAATTGTCGAAAAGTAGCAGAGGACACCAGAACTTCTGCGGTGGCCGTGTGCCATACCAATTCCAGACCTTTTGAGCAAGCTGCGTTGGCGCTCACAGTAATGGAATAGAATGTATGCCTTGATTGTGACTCGGTGTTTGTATCGTCTCTTGTTAAAATAAACTTTTTCTAAACGCATTTACTTTCGCGATTAACGCAGCAAGTTGCTTGGTCATTACGAAAAAGAGAGAATATATTGTATATTTTGTTCTATGCTGCTTAGGTTAGTGATGCTCACACTTGCGGACTGCATGTGTTTAGAAAAAAGTGTATTTTAAGAAAAGACGATACGAACAGTAAGCTGCACTCATGGCAGGGCGCGGTATGCATCGGCGACTGCCAACGGAGCCAGTTATTTGTCCAAAAGGTCCGCAATCGTTATCGTACCCGGCCACCGCAGAAGTTCAGGTGCCCTCTGCAGCTTTTCTATAATTTTTCACATGCTTTCAGCGCAGTCGTGAGTGGTGATAATATATATTGAACAGAAATTCCACTAGCCTACATCTTTAAAACAAAACACATTTCAATACCTATTCGAGGTGCTCAGGCATTGTAAAGATGAGTGCAAAATATCGATGCAGCGATCATGAAGGACGCTTTCGAGTTCATGGCACCGCGCTAGCTTTGCGCGCAATGAAGATGAAAACGACGATGTACTGCGTGATTGTGGCACGAGCGCGTTGAGCGTCGCAAAAAAAAAAAAAGAAAATGAAACAAATATCAAATCAGAGAAGTCCACGGGTGAGTGAAAGGTAAAAAGAAATATGCAGACCCCACGCTCGGTGGGAACCGATGTAAGCGAAGCTTTGTCTGCTGTTTGCGTTCGTTGACGTTATTTGGCGGTGATACGTCGACCGCTTACGACAGTCGTGACGGGATGTGAAATGTTATACCTTGCCTGCTCCGTTCGACGCTTTATGCGAGCTTTCGGCTCGTCGCACTGAATGCACGCTTCGGCGCAATTTTGCGTTGTAGCGTTGTAGCTCACAAAACTGTCATCTCTCTCTCTCTCTCTCTCTCTCTCTCTCTATATATATATATATATATATATATATACATATATATATATATATATATATATATATATATATATATATATATATATATATAGAGAGAGAGAGAGAGAGAGAGAGTAACGGCTTGTTACGTTGTCCGGAGGGCGTTGTGCAGACTCCACGCGGCGTAAATCTTGACACGAGCTTCTCTGGTCGTCTTTGCTTTGTGTCACACTCCTGTCGTGTACTAGAGCGGTGGCGTTAAGAGGAAGCTTAAGCTCGGGTGCTCCTATCTAAATACATGTAAAAGGGGAATTCGTTTTTCTCGGCAACCACACCAGGAAATTTGGCGAGGTTTGGTGCATTTAAAAGAAAACAATTTAAATATGGTGTCTGTTGGTCTCAAATTCTTGATTTGGGACTTCATTTGTTTATTAAAGAAGTGACAAACAATCGAAAATTTTCAGAAAACGAAACTATTACGTTCACAACTCGGCAACTTGGCAATGCAAAATGATATCGCAGTTATGTGAACGGCTTCTAATGGTACATCTAAAGCGGGAAAAATCGGTAGGTTACGCATGAATCTAAAAAAATTGCAGAACCATTGTACACAGCGTAACAAATTCACGTAAGATTTCAGATGACATTCTCAATTTGTCTGCATTCAATGATTTAGTCGGTGCCATTTATAGAACCGCGATATCTGTTCTTGATGCAGAGCTAATAATTTGTAAACTTCGTGCTTCTCATTTTTTTAAACTTTCAAATTCTTGAAAATATTTTTAACAATATTACGGCTCTAAATCGAAATTCCGCTTCGAGCAGTCACTATAATTTAACTTTCTCTTTCAAATGTAACAAATGCCATTAAAATCGTTTCTGGGGTTATCTCAGAAAAATGTTTTTGCGTTTTAGACGTACTTGAAGATGCCACGTCCGAGTTGGGCCCGAGCTAAAGCTTCCTCTTGTGAGCCCCATGTTGTAGGAAATCCGGTGCCGACGCCGCGGGCCTCGCAATATTCACTCTGAACAAAAACCGCGCAGGCCCTCCTCGTGGCGCATACATTGGCTTAGACTATTTACAAAGTTGTCCCTCGGAATTTCGAGAATGACAGGTCGCAAACAAAACTCACGAAAGAAAACAGCTACAACGCATGCCGTTTGTGTTTTTGTGACATGGGCACGTCTAAACTACGTCCCGACTTTTCCGGCTTTAAAGCAGCATCAGCAGTGCGAAAGTCGAAGGAAGAGGAAAATAAAGCTTCGCACTTAAACGTTATGCGGATATCACGAACTATGGGAATCGATGCAAGCATTGCTTTCTGTGCTGTTTTCTTTGATTAACGATGATTAGCGGTGACGTATGGCGTCGAATGTTTAATTTGTTCAACGTTTAGTCCAACACGAGAGTGGTGATTGGACGCGAAGTTATCGTGCGTGCACCACTGCTGTTTGTCTGAGTAGTACACAGAACACACCGGGGGTGGCGTTTCGCTTAAGGCGTTCTTCTGCCCCATACTTCATAACCTCCGAGAGGGCCGAGCATATTCATTGCCTCTCATGGAATATAGCATCGCGGGAGAATTAATATACGTTAATCGAATTACAGGGCTGCACATACCAGAAGCACAATTGGATTATGAGGAGCGCCGTAGTGGCAGACTCCGGAATAATTTTGACACTGGGGGGTTATCTTCAGGCGTTCTCAATTTTGCCCCAGCGAAGTGCGACTGCAGCGGTCGGGATCAAAGCCGCGACTTCCAGTAATATCATAGACTGAAATCGACCCAGAAGTGTTGATTTGATGTGTGACGGCTTCCGTAGTTTCGCCTACACCATACGTCCACTTTGATGCGGCTCTGTTTCTGCACGCCCTGGGTATATTGTGCGCGTGAGAAATTTACATGGCGTTTATATTTCAGAAGTAGCCGAAACGCACCGTACCAAGTCTTGCAGTTAAGCTCATACCGTTTGCCAGTACCATTTCCTTGCATTCTCACTTCACCTTTACTCTATCTCCCCTCTTGTATGGGAACGGCGAGCGAGGATTCGCAAGGCTGCTGTTCACTCGTTTGGTGACTGCGCCTGTTCTACCGATTCTCCGCCTCCTCTCTCTACCCTCCTCTCTATAATTTTATCTACCTTCCCTCTGGACTTGCACTGTAGGAGATATGCAAGCGCTGCAAATTCTGCAATGCTTTTGTGGGGGGTCAGGGCAATCATAGCTATCGAGAGGCTAATATGGCGACGTCCAAGTAGCTGCAGAGGGCATGGCGCGCTTTCGACGCAGTGCAAAGGTCCAAATGAGCTTCTCGCGCCACCTTGAGATTCACACGCTTTGAACCGGCTCTCGACGGGGTGTACCAGACAACCAGGGCAGGAGCGGCGGCGGCGGCAGCAGCATATGTGCCACAGCCAATCAAGACAACAACAATAAGAGCGGAAGCAGCATCACTGGGAGAGTTGAGTGAAGAAGCAACGAAAACTTCGCTTTAATGAAGAAGAGAAGGAGAGTGCCTGGTACACACATGGTTGGGATCCGGAAAGACGGCTAGAGCCCATAGGTTGGAGCTTGTCGGGTGCTTGGTCCCGAGCTCACGAGACCTCTACCCAGTCAATTCTGCCAATCCCGATGGCCTGTCGCCTCCCGACAACTACGTGACATGAACGGTGTGAGAAAGGTGGCTGGGGGGGGGGGGGAGGCGGAGGCGCGCCCTCTTGATGGGCGGCTGGACCCTGGCTCGCAAAGACTTCCACCCAGAGCAACGTGTCTGCCCGGCGACCCTTGGCGTCTCTCACATTGTGAGACGAAGCGGGTGGCGTTTCGACAAGCAGACAGCTGTAGGACTCGGCCGTATTCGAGCGTCTGCGATCATCGCTGCTCTAGCTTCTTCATCAAGGCCTTTTTTGCAGCAGGAACTCTTAAAAGCGGTCACCCTTCTTTCCTAAATTTTTCGAACACATTTAGTACTCTATACTTAGCACTCTTTTCTACGGCGCTGAGCTCAAACGCTGTGTTTTGAACGTGGTGCTGTAAGTTTGTTGATATAACATAAGTGAACTTAGGAACGTTGAGGTTCGGTGAATTAGTGCTATGCATCTGCTCGCTAATCTTCAATTTTCTTCAATAACAAGAGTGTTTTGTGGTTGGTATTAGCAGCTCCCTTTGTTTCTTATTGGCATCGAGTTAACACCGCGGCCTTTTAAATAGGACACGAAGAAATTCGTTACAAATGGGGTCCGTGGCAGGACTGTGCCAGCTGTAAATAGAGGATATTGGCTGCACAGCAAGAACTCGTGCCAGGGTTAATACCAATGCCGTTGAGTATACCCAAGTAAGAGTAAGGTTGAGGCTCACGGCAGAAGAAATCCAAGGAAGGCTTTGGAAGACTATGACAGCAGTCGAGAAATATAGGATTGTGGAAGGATCGTTTGTAAGAGAGCCGAGAGGGAGAGTGAGAAGCAGCCCACGCAGCTGCGATTAAAGTTGCCTCATGTGTTACGTAAGAAGCAAGCGCAAGGTAATACGGGCAACGAAGCTCCCTCATTGTGTTTCGAGTGCGGAGCTAGTCTCTGTGAGGAAAATGACGTCGAAGGCTCGATACCTCTATGGGAGCCAGCCTGCTTAGAACAAAATGTTCTGTTACTTGCAGAAGTCACTCGATCAGACCCCAATGATTATGGGCAGCCTACAAGTGATAGTAGTGACAGCGGATAAGGTGAAATCGACTCTGTAAGGATGGTATCTAGATTGGGCATTGATTACAACCACGAAGTAACTTCAATGAACGCAGTCGCTGCAGGAGAATCTGGTGAAGCTAAAGATCCACAAAGATGTAGTCTCGTGATTGCAGAAAAGGAGAGGGTATTGTCGAGCTATGTCTCCCTCAAATCCGATGGTGTGATTGCCAATTGGGCCGGTCTATTTCCTGAGCACATTCACTTTAGAGACGGCCAAATGATTGTGACGAACATTTTAATAAGCGGCAGCCATGCAAGCAAGCCTACACGCGTTATATGGCCAAGGGCTATCCAGAACTAGTAGTTTTTACTAGACCAGTCGGGTATCCTGATTCCTTTGTTCGTAAAGCTCATGGCGTTTCTCATGTTGGCTGTTGCCCATATTTGAATAACGGGACTCAGCTACCTCGCAGTAATGTGACAACTGTTTCCTGCCATGAGTACCTGATGCCGAGATTGCAGCTGCTCCATACATAGTGCTGAGAAGAAAATGTTTTAACGGCATTACTGTACATTCTTTCCAGCCCTGGACGATGGTATACAGGCTGCATATGCCATTTGATAATGGCTGGGCGGCTGTTACAATCTTCAAGCGGTATATTTGTGTTCAGTGCGCCATAAAGTATGCATGTCTTACGCGCCTAAAGTTGGTTTTGCGGGACGTTATCAAGAAACGTGCAGTGTCGCTAGATGTGTGCAGTGTGTTTATTGTTACTTGAGATGGACTCTAGAAGCTATCGCAAGCGTTCCAGGTATCGTTAACTCTTTATTTTAAGGACTTTTGATCCGCTTAAACATGTCACGCGCTCTTCGAAAAGGGGCACTTCTGGCATCATGTGCGCGAAATAGTCATGCAACGATCATCAAGGACACTTGAGAGATGCGTTTGATATTCAGGAGGGACATGCTCCACCTTAATCTAAAGTTGCTCTAGGCGCCTATTTGCACAAAGAATATTAATGTTTCGCGTCACTTTCTAAACGTCGGCATCACGTGACGAGTTAGTGCTATTTCATTGGCACGGAGTGAAAAGGGGGGGGGGGGGGGAGGGGGGCATCTGAAGTTCTCCCGTTATGTCGCTCGTCTGCTCTACGGTGTTTATTATGTATGTTGAAGTCGCCGCGCAACAATAAAGTGAACGTAAATTTGGCCGACGGTTGCGCAATCTATGACCACATTGCTGATTCGAGCAATGTGGTCAACACACACACACACACACACACGCACACACACGCACACACACACACGCACACACACACACACACGCGCGCACACACACACACACACACACACACACACACACACACACACACACACACACACACACACACACACACACACACACACACACACGCACGCACGCACGCACACAGACACACACACACACGCACACACACACACACACGCACACGCACGCACACACACACACACACACACATAGACACAGACACAGCAACAGACACACACACACACACACACACACACACACACACACACACACACACACACACACACACACACACACACACACACACACACACACACACGCACGCACGCACGCGCGCGCGCACGCACACACCATCTTGCTGGTTCCGCTTCCTCTTGCTGGTTCTAATACAAAATATAAGTTGATAGGAACATTTTAGAATATTACGCGAAGCGTAAGACTCGTAGGTGTAGTGACAAGCAAGAGTATGGAAAGGCAAGCTGCCTATACTCCGCTCCATACATAGTACTCAACGTTGTGGAGGCTAGAGAGAGACTTCTTGCAATGGCGTCTTTCGCGCTTTGAGATAGTTCGGTTTTTCTTAACCGCATTTGCGCGCAACTGTTTTGTATGTAAGCTCAGTATTGAATAAAATAAATTGCGTTCGTGAGTAACAAACAGACGTGGTTTACGGCTGCTCATCCCTTGCTTTAGATCACTCTTATTTTTGTTGTTCTTTCCTGGTTTTTTGTTTCAAACCGTTGCGAGAAGCCTCACGTGCGTGCTCACCCGAGCGAACGCTGTTGACGCGCAGCGAAGCATGGAGCGAACGCGCACAATGATAACCTTACTTGACCGAACTTCTTGCGCAAGCGTCCACAGCGTTGACTGCTATGTATGGAAACGGAGTTCTATTAAAAAGAAGCTGCTGTGCTAGGAGTCCTCTCTTTGAGTACTGCTGTCAAATAATTTCATTTATGTTTAAGTAAAGTTATAGTCTTTCCTACTGACTTTACTACCTTGTTTTCCGTACATATGTTTCAAACCTTCTTCGTCGGCCGATACAGGAGGGAGTTCACACTCCAGTTATGACGTAGGTTACTGATTCGCGCTTTTAAAGTGTTGGTCTTTTTTTATGCCGAGGGAACAGAAGGTCTCGATATTCTGAAGAATTCCCTATCGCTGGATTCAAAAAGTCTCGAGCAATTGCATGTCTCCTGAAGCTAGCAGCAGTTAGGTAAGCTGATGCGGGAAGTAAGGACAGTACAGGGCCATTGAGGGCCGCTCTCGCACCGCTCTCAGTCATTTCGCTCCCGTATAATCTCCTATGACCAGTCATTTAATGAAACTTACGCGGGCAGGCACTAGAAAACGAAGTGTCTGTATAAGGTTAGTACCACTGCTTGCTGTGCGCGATGTAGATAAAGATAAACAATCCGTTATTACGACTACCGTCTGCATTGGTGAATTTAATTTACGCAAGGCCAACACTGGAGATAACGATTGAGCCAGAAATACAGATATGTCGTCCGGAATGCTGACTGAGAATGAACAGTCTCCACATTACAGGGAGATACGCTGGCATTCCAAAGCCGAATGCGTCAGCGACGTTACGGGATCGGCGCTATGCGCCCATTTAAAAAAAATTAAATATGGGGTTTCACGTGCCAAAACCACTTTCTGATTATGAGGCACGCCGTAGTGGAGGAGTCCGGAAATTTTGACCACCTGGGGTTCTTTAACGTGTACCTAAACCTAAGTAGACGGATGTTTTCGCATTTCGCCCCCATCGAAATGCAGCCGCCGTGGCCGGGATTCGATCCCGCTACCTCGTGCTCAGCAGCCCAACACCATAGCCACTGAGCAACCACAGCGGGTTATGCGCCCATTTCGATAACCTGCAGGAACTGCTTGGCATAAAGTGAACGCGGGCAAACGATTCCACAGAGGTGACAGTGCCAGTAACCGCCTTCGTGCGGCCTTCGAGATTTATGTGAGACAGCGCTAAAGAGTGTGAAGTCCGCTTATAATGTGATGAAATATTGCTTGATCGCCAGTGAGACCGAACGGCTCTCTTAGGGCTCAGCAGCCCATTGCTCGAACCATTGTTCCACGATCGAACACATCATACTTTCATGCCCAAGTCGCTTTTGGAAACGTCTCACACGTGCGTAGCCGGCCAATTTGTCGTACGCTGCCTTCGGGATAGTTCGAGCTTTATTCAGTTGGTTTTGACGGCTCTCACTTCAGGATCGGCCCAGAGGTGGGAGTAACGTGCTACTTCGAAAATTAGTTAGGTCCGCCATTATTACCGTCCTAATGAAAGAAATCCCATACGGCCAATCAGCCAGCTGGGTCACATGACATTGAATGTCCCAGAAGGGTTTCAAATGCGCCTCCAAAATGAGAAAATGATGGGAACACAATGCGAACAAATTGTATAGGTTTTGGTGATAATTTTATATTGAGCTACTTTCTTTTTTCCTGGTTGCGAGATTTTGAAATAAGATGTAGTGCTCCCTTTGAAAAAATTCTATCTTGTTCGCTTACCAAAAAGAAGCTTCGTACTTTGAAGGAATAATCTTTAAAAAGTATGAAAGAACCCTGTGTAACTACTGCACCTGGAACGAAAGAGATGTACGTGGGGGGTGCTTACGGGTCGGCTCCACTGGCTTGAGTTCATTGTGTTCACATGTGCGTGAGTTCACACACACACACACACATGTTCACACACACATGGCCTCACACACATGTTCATTGTGTGTGAGGCCATGAGTTCACAATTGTGCGAGCATTCTTTTGCTCTTACTTTTCCGTAGCTTATGCATGTCTACCCGTTACTTTGCCGGTCCAAGTAAATGGAAACGGTCTACTGAACGGCGTTAAGATTAGTTGCCTGACAGCTGCATGGCCCCTTCAACGCAAATGTATCCACATAACCGCAACGCTGTTGCAACAGGTTTCTCCTTCGTTATTAACGCGATAGCGTTAAGGAGCTCGTGTCGCAGAAAAGCCGGTGTCGTCGGCGTCGGCGTCGGTGTCGGCGTCGGCGTCCGTGGCGTTGGCCGTGAGCGATAAATCACGGCAGGCACTTCATAAATAAAAAGCAACTTCCAAGATGGGCTGGGTGGGAATCGAACCAGGGTCTCCGGAGTGTGAGACGGAGACGTTACCACTGAGCCACGAGTTCCATGCTTCAAAGCGGTACAAAAGCGCCTCTAGTGAACGCGGTGTCACCTTAGAAACGAGCTGTTTCTAAGGCTCAGGCGTTCGTCGCTTGCTGAGGCGCACATTTCGTTGTCGCGCCGAACGCTGCGTTGCTCGACGCTCACCGCGTCCGATGCGGGGAGCGTAGTCGCTGCGCCGTAGCCCAATACCCCTTGGCGGGTCGACGGGAACGCTATCGCGTTCCACTCTTGAAGGCGAAGCTTAAGCGTCCTCCAATTTTTCCCCCCGCGTTTGTTTTATTTTATTCATGCAGTCATAACCACACAACAAACCTGGACAAATAACTTCGCACCATCCGAGGAATATACTAAAAACAGCAGGCGTCACGCACTCACGATCGCCACGAGCAGTATTTAATGACTTCTGAAATGCAGTCATATTCCCAGTCATGTAAGGTTAGGGTGGTGGTTGGTTGGTATGTAGGGTTTAATGGCGCAAAAGCGACTACGGCTATGGTGCGCCAACCGCAAGGTTGTGTCGTGTAAGGTTAGTGATACCTGGCTCACGCATGCGTATTTGCATTTTGTTAATGAAAAACACCCGTACTAGTTGGTGGGTTGTGCTGTCTTGACTTTCTTTAGAGAACAAAGCGGCCTGTTGAATTATGGTGTGCAGCCGCAATCGCGGAAATGCGAAGTCACGGCCAGACTGGAAGTGCTTCTTAAAGAAGCACTTCCCGTGTTAACACATCTGCCCCACATTTGCCCTACAGTAACACATTAACACGACATTAAGCGAACGTTTCGCGTTTTTAGGAAGTTCTTCTAGTTTCCAGGTGGCTTCGCACTGCCACAAATGCAGATGCTCCCCAGAATTCAGCAGGTGCTTTGTTCTGTAAAAATGCAAAGATCCGACTACCCGTCAACTAGCAGAGGTGCTATCTGTACGAAACATACGTAAGTCATACGTCGGTCAGCAATCACTAACTTTACTTAGCACGGAATTATATACAATTATAACTCGTTAAAGACTGCTCGTGGCGATGGTGAGCGCATGACGCCTGCTGTTTTTCGTATCTTCCTAGCATGGTGCGCAATTATTTGTCCTCGTTTTTTCTTCATCACGTCCTTCGTCTGTTCTCTTTACTTCCATTTGTATGTGCGTGCCCATATAGGGTTTGCATTTGAATTTAGCTCTCAAGGAAATGGGGTCGCCGCCGTTGCAATCAAATCCGCGGACTCAAGGAACGCCATAACAACTAAGCTGGTGGGGTGGGTGCAGAATTTGATTTGCTGTGCGGCAGCTTTTTCAGCGTACGCTTTGACCGCAAGTATTAAACTCGCGGCCTGTATTCGCCGACATGCCAACCATTCATGACAATGAGAAAAGCCAACCTATCGTGCACGCAACGTTGAAATCATTCAAAACATTTAAACCACACTGCCGAAGCGTTAAGAGACAAATCTAAAACAAACAAAGCCAACAGTGGCGGACCAATGAACCAAACGATGCTGGACAATGAATTGGTAGCAATGTGAACCCTTGTGTTCTCCTGCACAAAACTAATGTTGTCGCGGAACGCGCACTAAAATTCCCCCTAATTGATTGCTTTTAACGCACCTACGTTGCCGAGCACTATTGAAAAAGAACTCCCTCATAAAGCTGAAACGTAGATAACATTGAGGAACTTTATTTTTTTTCTCATTACAGGCATACACGTGGGACATACGAAGGGTGCCTTCGTGCACAGACTCGTGGTAATCGTAAAAGTGATCATTCGTTTGTTCAGGGCGAGTCAAGTGAACTGTCAGAATAGGCATGTTTCGTCTTACTGATTATTCGCAGTTATGAGTAATACAGTACTCCGCATACAGAACTACACGGGCCGTTTTGTTTCGGCCTTGACCCGGCGCGGACGAGAAAATGCCATGCGTTGGACCACCCGGAAATACAAAATGAAGGTACAAAATGAAGATTACACAGGTCTACGCCCCTACCTCCAGTCATGATGACCAGGAAGTCGAAAGCTTCTATGAAGACGTGGAATCGGCGATGGGTAGAGTGACAACTAAATACACTATACTAATGGGCGACTTTAACGCCAAGGTAGGCAAGAAGCAGGCTGGAGACAAGGCCATGGGGGAATATGGCATAGGCACTAGGAAGAGCAGGGGAGAGTTATTAGTAGAGTTTGCGGAAGAGAATAATATGAGGATAATGAGTACCTTTTTTCGTAAGCGGGACAGCCGAAAGTGGATCTGGAGGAGCCCGAACGGCGAGACTAGAAATGAAATAGACTTCATACTTTGCGCTAACCCTGGCATCATACAAGATGTGGACGTGCTCGGCAAGGTGCGCTGCAGTAACCACAGGATGGTAAGAACTCGAATTAGCCTAGACCTGAGGAGGGAACGGAAGACACTGGTACATAAGAAGCCGATTAATGAGTTAGCGGTAAGAGGGAAAATAGAGGAATTCCAGATCAAGCTACAGAACAGGTATTCGGCTTTAACTCCGGAAGAGGACCTTAGTGTTGAAGCAATGAACGACAATCTTGCGGGCATCATTAAGGAGTGTGCAATGGAAGTCGGTGATAACTCCGTTAGGCAGGATGCCAGCAAACTATCGCAGGAGACGAAAGATCTGATCAAGAAACGCCAATGTATGAAAGCATCTAACCCTACAGCTAGAATAGAACTGGCAGAACTTTCGAAGTTAATCAACACGCGTAAGACAGCTGACATAAGGAAGTATAATATGGATAGAATTTAACATGCTCTCAGGAACGGAGGAAGCCTAAAAACAGTGAAGAAGAAACTAGGAATTGGCAAGAATCAGATGTATGCGTTAAGAGACAAAGCCGGCAATATCATTACAAATATGGATGAGATAGTTCGAGTGGCTGTGGATTTCTATCGAGATTTATACAGTACCAGTGGCACCCTCCACGATAATGGAAGAGAAATTAGTCCAGAGGAATTCGAAATCCCAAAGGTAAAGCCGGAAGAAGTAAAGAAAGCCTTGGGAGATATGGAAAGGGGGAAGGCAGCTGGGGAGGATCAGGTAACAACAGATTTGTTGAAGGATGGTGGACAGATTGTTCTAGAGAAACTGGCCACCCTGTATACGCAATGCCTCATGACCTCGAGCGTACCGGAATCTTGGAAGAACGCTAACATATTCCTAATCCATAAGAAAGGGGACGCCAAAGACTTGAAAAATTATAGAGCGATCAGCTTACTGTCCGTTGCCTACAAACTATTTACTAAGGTAATCGCAAATAGAATCAGGAACACCTTAGACTTCTGTCAAACAAAGGACCAGGCAGGATTCCGTAAAGGCTGCTCAACAATAGATCATATTCACGCTATCAATCAGGTGATAGAGAAATGTGCGGAATATAACCAACCCTTATATATAACTTTCATTGATTACGAGAAAGCGTTTGATTCTGTCGAAACCTCAGCAGTCATAGAGGCATAACGAAATCAGGGTGTAGACGAGCCGTATGTAAAAATACTGAAAGATATCTATAGCGGCTCCACAGCCACCGTAGTCCTCCATAAAGCAAGCAACAAAATACCAATAAAGAAAGGCGTCAGGGAGGGAGATAGGATATCTCCAATGCTATTCACAGCGTGTGTACAGGAGGTATTCAGAGACCTGGATTGGGAAGAATTGGGGATAAAAGGTAATGGAGAATACCTTAGTAACTTGCGATTCGCTGATGATATTGCCTTGCTTAGTAACTGAGGGGACCAATTGTAATTCATGCTCACTGACCTGGAGAGGCAAAGCAGAAGAGTGGGTCTAAAAATTAATCTGCAGAAAACTAAAGTAATGCTTAACAGTCTCGGAAGAGAACAGCAATTTACAATAGGCAACGAGGCACTGGCAGTCGTAAGGGAATACATCTACTTGGGGCAGGTAGTGACGGCGGATCCGGATCATGAGACGGAAATAATCAGCAGAATAAGAATGGGCTGGGGTGCGTTTGGCAGGCATTCTCAGATCATGAACAGCAGGTTGCGATTATCCCTCAAGAGAAAAGTGTATAATAGCTGTGTCTTACCAGTACTCTCCTACGGGGCAGAAACCTGGAGGCTTACGAAAAGGGTTCTACTCAAATTGAGGACGACGCGACGAGCTATGGAAAGAAGAATGATAGGTGTAACGTTAAGGGATAAGAAAAGAGCAGATTGGGTGAAGAAACAAACGCGAGTTAATGACATCTTAGTTGAAATCAGGAAAAAGAAATGGGCATGGGCAGGACATGTAATGAGGAGGGAAGATAACCGATGGTCATTAAGTGTTACGGACTGGATCCCAAGGGAATGGAAGCGTAGCAGGGGGCGGCAGAAAGTTAGGTGGGCGGATGAGATTAAGAAGTTTGCAGGGACGGCTTGGTCACAATTAGTACATGACCGGGGTGGTGGGAGAAGTATGGGAGAGGCCTTTGCCCTGCAGTGGGCGTAACCAGGCTGATGATGGTGATGATGAAGTGGCAGTTGGGGATATGTGAAGGGTGGTAATTGGTTGTAGGGAGGGGTTCGTGATGGCAACAACGGCGTCCTCACCCGTGCATGCGGCATCCACCCACGCAGCATCCGGTTCCGTGCCATAGTGTTTATGGAGCGCCCGTGCGCGAGCTCTGCGGCGGGGTTCGTGGTAGGTGGGCAGCGCTGGGACGCGCGCCGCTGCAAGCACTCGCGCCGTGGACCGGTCGCGTTGAAACTCTGCTGGTAGCTCGACGTCGGTTCGGTGCCGAAAACGTGCGTAGCGTAAGACTGCAACTCCGCTTTATAAGAGAAAGCGGCCAGGACATCGTCCGAGTTGTTCGGACTGTACCGTGAGTCAGGTCTAGCAAATTTAACCAAAAACACGTGCGTTACACTTGAGCGACACTTAAGTACATCACGTTGCTGACGAAGTCTTCTTCCAGCGTCGGTCCTCGTTTGCTGGCGATGGCAGCGCGTGCCTGACTGCAGGTACTCGTAAGGCGCGGCAACACTGGGTCGATACGAGACCGACAAGACGCTCACTCCAACGATCGACCGACTATTGTGCGTCACTGAAACCATTTGATCATACCAGGTCGACAACGACACAACCGACGAGCGCGGGTTTTACTGCGACGGGCTTTCTTGCCGACGGCACCGGCAAAATCAGCTGGCTGACCATCGTTAATTCGACTGGAACCCAGCGCGATCGGCCGTCCAACTGACAACACAATAGTGACAGCGTCTTCGCTTGTATATATAATTAATCGTGCTCAAAATGAGTCAAACACGCCTGCGAAGTTGATATGCACAAGCTTTAACCCTCTCAAACCGTACTCATGAAGTTTGGGCCAATGTCAATCCTGTTCAGCGAAGGCTAAGCCTGGCGCCGTCGAGTTCGTGCAACCGCTACCGGTGGACCTGAACTGAACTGTGAGCAATTAGGTCGAAGGAAACTTCTTTTATAGTTCAGTTCTGGCCTTACCGATTTGAAATCAACCACACTTCACTACGCACGGCGCGCACAGAATAAGCGGTAAGTGGCGACACAGTTCTGTGCCAAAATCTGTACGTCACCGCACCTGCATGCTGTCGGCCGCATTCGCCACGTATATGGGTGGGCCTGTACGTGTTGCTATGCCAACAGATTTCTCAATTTCAGAGATGCACTGTTTGCCTCTGCGTCTAGCGGCAAACAAGAGACGGTGTATTCGGTATACAGCAGCATAAACAACCCTTTCGCTCAGTTATGCCAACGCCGTGTGAGCGATGGCATCCGCGCGTTGAACAACACGGCCTAGAAATGAGCGCTTATGCGAGCACAGTTTTCTCTAATAACGCTCTGTGGCACTCTAAAATTGTAAGTATGATGGAGTGAAAGAAAAGCGTGAATTAGTTAACAGCCCGTAATATAGGTATCTCGATCACAGTCGCCGTTGTTTAGTAGTTCGGCCGCTCATATTGACTCATCTCAGGGTGTAACAACACGGCACATATGCGCAGATATGCATGTTTTGCTACGTTTTGACACTATTTCATATCAGTGGTGCGCTTTTCCCACAATATTTGACGATAACAACGATCTGCGGCTGTAGGTGTCGATGTAAACAAATGCACCGCTTTAATAAATCCGACGCAGAAGGCTGCGCTGGAAGACTTCTTGAATATGCGAAATGTCTAAGTAGTGCGTGAAAAGAATACAAAGTCGATGTTTCAGTGCAGAAATCAGTGACAAATTCCAAGGCAGCCGTGTCGCCTAACGGAACTCAGCGTGACTTTATCGGCCTCACTGTTCGCGGTACAGCGCACTCAGGCCTTCTCACCCAGTAGTCGGTGAGCGCTACATGGCTTCCACGAACGACATGCTGCCCCGAGGAAGCCATTAATAATGATTCGCGATCCACGAAACGCACAACCGACGCGCACGCAGGTGCACAAACCTAACGGCGAAAGCACCGTCACCCTTCCAAAACGTTTTCAGCGGCGTGCGGCAGAGGGCAGCATAGGAAAATGAAAAAAGGCGGTTAGGCCCGCTGAGCGACGTATTTAAAGCTTGCGCATTTCCCGCCCATTTACCGCTAAATCGCCACTGAAATTTTGTTATTTCCAATTCCCTTTGAACTTTTCACTCCCCTGTCTTTGCTTTCTAGACGAAACTTGGTGTCTTTCCTATTACGATTCCTGGCCAACCCGCTATAGCGCAGGTGTTCGCCATATTTTCGACGCAGATCAAATAAGGTCTCCCGCCACGCAACGGGGAAGAAAGAGAAGAAGAAGAAGAAGAAGCTCTCCTTCAGCGCCTTGATTTCGCAATTTCTCTCATGGGTGAGTTATATCATTCTTACTCGTTTCGCAGAAAAATAAAAAGGGACGGAAGGAAACCAGATTGAATGGGGCACTCCAATTAGCCCGATATATGGCTGTGTCCAAATATTTACTCTAAAATTATGTCTCAGACACACTTGCGTGTTCTGTGTGCGGGTGATGGCATTGAATTGTGCCGGTATCTGTCCCGGCCACGGTGAAAGGTAATAATTTTAGGCGACGACACTGGCCCGGTCGGCGGCGAGACGCGTTCACGTCGCAGTTCCGGCTAAACGCAGCTCTCCGGGGACTAAATTGACTCTTTGCGCTCTATTACGAGCTTTCTCCGCAACCGGAACCAGAGAAACCTGAAAAAGCTGGTACACATTCACGATACGCAAAAGCAGTGGTGCGTAAAAGACGAGCACAAGTAGAACGAGCCGGAGAACCCAAACGCTGGCTATCCACTGAAAGGTCTACAAAGTGCCTCTCGAGAGCGGCCAGTCGCGCGGCAATTTATCATGTGTTCGCGGGCTTCTTTCATGCCTGGAAAAACACTTTTGTGTGTAGCACGTATTGAGCAACAGAAAGCTGTACTGTTTATTTTTTATATGTTGTTCTACAATTTTCCCAGTGACACTTCTCATCTGTTTGTAATATTCATTCATATAATAAAGCGAATAGCTCAATAATCGTCGAGGGATTCTGCGCACTTTTTGCGGCTGGCTGAACTCGTAGCTATCGTTTCACGGCGCGTAGTTGGCGAGATGGAGGACAGACCCATTCTCGTGAGGAGCAACACAGGTTTCTGTGCCGCTGAACTCTCTTTGATACGTCGTTTCAGATGTTCCCCGTACTATGAACGGTAAGGATGCTGATCTGTTCGTTTTTTCTTGTCTTTTTGTTTCTGATCTGTTCACGCTTCAGGCGTGCTGTAGCGCATGAGATTAATGTTCTGCGTAGTGAAAGCGTAGTGTCGACTTGGTTACTTTGTCGTAGCTTGCAAGTAGTACCGTAGAACACGAAAGACAGCAGAGAGAGATAGACAGACAAACCACCACAGGACACTTCTTGGTCATCTCTCTGTCGCTTGCCTGTCACCTGTTTAATAATAATTCTTATTTGCCAACAGCAAGCATATTCCTTCGCAGTTACATTGCAATATTAGTAAGTGTTTCGTTTAAGCACTTTCCTGCGTTTATTATTTCATCTTGATGATATTGCTCTTTTGCTTTTAAGGGCTAATTAAATGGGGGCTTATTTGCTACTTAGGTTCCTGCTTCACTTTGTCGCATTGTTTTTGCGTCTGCAAATTGTGCCATGATGCATTATGTTGGAAATTAATAGGTATGTCACAGTCGATGTGCGCGACCCGTATCGTACCTTCTTTAAGCAAAATCGCTCAGCAGTATCGCGGGTGTTTGAAAAATATTCTTTTGGTTAGTATATTAAGCGATATGCCACTTTGGTACATAGGGGTGTGACATTAATGCCTAGCATTCCATGGCGTGTCGGTCGAAACATACTATGTGAAGCCGGTAAACTCCATTTCCCGTAAACGACGAGGATGCGCAGTTTAAGCCCATTGCGCGCTCGGCTGAAAGCTGCCATCCGGAGCGCAGTGACAAACAGCTCATTGTCCGCGACAACAAAATAGGTGCGCCAGCGCTAAACGTTCCACGAGCCCGTCCGCTTTTTCCCTTCCCACTCCCCGTACGTGTAGAAAGGAGGCGTTAAACCTAGACCAGAATTTTCCAAGCCTACACTAAAAGTGGCACAGCAAGCGGTATGGGACGCCATGGTAAACACCTGTGAGCGAGGTTGGAAGGTCACTGATGGGGACATGAAACGAGAATTAAACACATGCACGTGCTGCCCCCCCCCCCTTACGCTTCCTATGTCGACGTTAACGCGTTCGTTAAGCCATGCCGGGCATCGCGCAAACATTAAGCGGAGCCCCTCTGCACGCGGAATGTCGAAGATTATGCGTAGCATTATATGGCGGGTGGCCTGGTGCGCACTGTATGTGTGCGTCGGTGTAAAGTTAAGCATCTCTCTGCTCGTACTCCTCACACATACATAAATCAATACCGCATGCTACGTCAGCATAACCCCCGCACGCATCATTACCTAGCATAACACATTCTGTGCAACGCCGGCGGTCATATACTGCCATGCATATTTTTATTCTGATGTGTACTTTTCTGCTACTGCCCTGCACTGCATTGAGTATTGTACTTCCTTTGTCAGGCAAATGGGGAGTCCGGATTGCCTTTGGCCGTACTAGCTAAGACTTGCGTAAATCCCGAAGGGCAAACAAAGAAAAAAAAACATAGCAGCTCCATAGCGTCGTGTAATAGCGAATCGTTTATGCTGGAGGGGCTTGAAGTTTCAATATCGAATTTTATTCAGACTTGCGACGCGAATACAGCATACGCATGATCATCTTCTAGGACGCAACATTGGTTAAGGGATCTGAGGTTGAATATTACTAAATAAATGTGCAGTGACTGATAGCGATATTGCCAGCGACTAACAACGCAACATGTATCAAATCCTGGCATGCATGCTAACATCAGTTTGTTTTCAATGGGGACTGAAGTTGTGCGTCTGACTTACGCAGTGGAATACAGCTTTCTGGCAAATACGGCAGCTACGAGACCGCCCTTTCTCATGTCATCATTGTAAACTTGTGTCTGCAGTGCGCGCGGATTCCCCGTATCGGCGGGTAAGTATCTGCCGGGAGTTGGCTGAAAACTCGTCATGTTTGCCTCCTGCATCGTGTAATATAGAATAGATCGATTAAGGGTGCGCGTGAAACTGTTGTTATTTGCCTGAGTTTTTTTAAAGACCCCGCTACCGAATCATGGATACAATCGTTTTTTTTTTCTTTGTCGAAAACAGGTGGAACAATTTTTGTAAACTGTGGCACTAAGGCCGGCTAAGTAGGCAAATCTGAGGCGTACTATTTTGTAGTTTCCGGGGAGTCGCTTTTACGTTTTTTTTACGTCGTTATCGCACAAGTTCTATTCAGACATCCGTGTCACATGTTTCAGTGCGTTGCACTATATAGGCTCCAATAGATGCAGTTAATTAAACACACGAAAAAAAGGAACGAGCATGTTTCATGATTTGTATATACCGGACGTTTCATGAAATGGGATAGAGAATTCATTAAATGTAGGGAAGATGTATAATTAAGATTTTTTCCCTCGGCATAGCTTCTGTCGTGGAGGGGTATATTATAACATGACTTTGGGGTAGAGACCAGGCAAATATGCAAATTAGAATGAACCATTTTTTTTCTCGGAAAGATCCACGTGATTGATAACAGTCTGGACAACTGGAAGCGATTAAGCTTGTGGCTTGACAAGCATTGACGCTCGTTCGATGCTCATCCGACGGGTCGCTCGTGAGCGTCTTCGATTAGGGGTGTAAAATAATTTACACCCCTACAAGTGAAAAGGGTGTATATGTGTCTATAACTCGCACCATTAGGGTGTATGTTACATAAAGCACTGTTAGGATGTATGTTACATGTGATAGGATGTATAGGGCCGCTCGTGAGCACCTTCGATTAGGGGTGTAAAATAATTTACACCCTTACAATTGAAAAAGGGTGTATATGTGTCTATAACTTGCACCCTTAGGGTGTATGTTACATAAAGCACTGTTACTGTCGCGGAGGGGTATATTATAACATGACTTTGGGGTAGAGACGAGACAACTAGTTATGCAAATTAAAATTAACCTTCTTTTTCCGAAAAGATCCACGGGATTGATAACAGTCCGGAAGACCGGAAGCGACTAAGCTTGTGGCTTGACAAGCATCGACGGTCGCGCGATGCTCATCGGATGGGTGACTCGTGGGCGTCTTCGATTAGGGGTGTAAACTACAAGGGAAAAAGGGTGTATATGTGTCTATAACTCGCACCCGTAGGGCGTACGTTACATAAAGGACTGTTAGGGTGTATGTTACATGTGATAGGGTGTATAGGGTCACTCGTGAGCGTCTTCGATTAGGGGTGTAAAATAATTTACACCCTTACAAGCGAAAGAGGGTGTATATGTGTCTATAACTTGCACCCTTAGGGTGTATGTTACATAAAGCACTGTTAGGGTGTATGTTACATGTGATAGGGTGTATGTTACATAAAGCACTGTTACTGTCGCGGAGGGGTATATTATAACATGACTTTGGCGTAGAGATCAGACAACTAGTTATGCAAATTAAAATTAACCTATTTTTCCTGGAAGGATCCACGTGATTGATAACAGTCCGGAAGACCGGAAGCGACTAAGCTTGTGGCTTGACACGCATCGACGCTCTTGCGATGCTCATCCGACGGGTCGCTCGTGGGCGTCTTCGATTAGGGGTGTAAAATAATTTACACCCCTACAAGGGAAAAATGGTGTATATGTGTCTATAACTCGCACCCGTAGGGTGTATGTTACATAAAGCACACCCTAAGGGTGGGAGTTATGGACACATTTACACCGTTGTCACTTTTCACGGTGTAAATTATTTTACAGAGTAGGCGCGGCGTTTGCGCTCTTCGGTACTGGAGTCTCGCTTTTAAATTCTGTGCGAAATTCGCTGGAATTTATCACGCCGCGAAAATTAGCAGAGTCTGGACACTCATTGTGTGTCCAGAAACGATTATTCGAACGCCTCGATCGACGGACACTGCGTCTTCGATTGCCCTCAGTCACCTGGCTCTTTTGACTGAACAAAGTTGGTCACTAAAGTCTGCCGCAGAATTACTCATCCTAATCCTACGGCAAGTTATTCTCAAATGTAAGCCTTTATGAGGTATTTATTTTCAAATTTATGACCCTCTTGGAGCTAGAGCCTGCTCTTTGACTCGGTGGCTCTTATCTAACGCGGACTTGTACACGTTGCAGTAAAAAAAGGTAACCGATTGCAATTACCATTACTTTGAAAAATATGATCTAATAGGGTTACCGATTAGGGTCCCACAAAAGTAACTGAGCAATAATAATTCAAAGCAATCAGTTACTTTAACGTTACTTCCCTCCATATACTTTTTATAACGTTGCATAAGTAGTGCAAATAGGACGAGCTTGCCTGGCTCTTTCAACAAGTCCACTGCAGCCCTTAATTCACACGTTGTTTCTCTTCGCTAAGAATTACTGTTCATAAATGCGGTAATTTTTCCTCATATTCCTGTAAGGATATCTGCGCCGACACTGGAAAATTGCTCAGTGGGTGCACAGGAGAGAAGAGCTATATAGAGTAATACACGAACACCTTGTTCACAAGATTGTGATTACTGAATGCCGCGATTCCCGGGTCTTGGTTCTCTATACGAAGTGCAGCGTTTCAGTCTTGCTAGGACTACATAGTGAAGACAATTCAAAGAGGGAGAATTAAAAAAAACTGCAAAAATCGTATACAGCTGATTTCTGGCATTAACGTCCGAAAAATGCCAACGCCATCTAGCCGTAGAAGCGCCATTTGAATTTGTCGGCCGACATCTGGCGGACCTCCCGTCGGGGCTGGTCACCTACTAACCATTTAGACACAAACGACCAATTTCACATTAGACTTCAGCAAACGTTTCCGTTCCTTGAGAAGGTGGTCAAATTTGTAACGTTTTCGTCATAAATCTGCATATCATTCAGCCCTATATGTACCCTTCCTGTGTTACAATGACACAAATTAGTGTATATGAGTTATGTAAGATCTGACAAAGATAAGTACATATGCGTTTAATGGCCAGAAGCTTGTGTCTGTATTAGAGAAGTCGTAGACTACGCTAAGAGAAGAACAATTTAGCTGCTGTCGTTACCGCCAGCGCAGGCTGCCTACGAAGGGATATGAATGATATATTATAACAACATTAACAGAGCCCAGAGGTCGGACTTCCAAGAGAAGTGTGCAAATCCGCAAGCCTGCCATGTTGTGGAGACCGAGGTGTAGCTGCAGGAAGCTGATTGCGGGTCGAGTTGAACCACGTACATGTTTTGCGGTGAAGCCTGTTAGCCTCTAGTTGGCCGGCATTTTACGTGCCCGCGTCCGTCAGAAAAAAAAAAAATGTGGGCCGATCCCGGCGGCAGCACAGAGCCAGGAGCAGTGGCTCGTACACCGCGGTAAGGCAGATGCTTTAAGCAGTCAGCAAAGTGAAGCGAACAGTGCATACATTCCTGTGAATCACGCATACAACATTCAGAACAGCATGCGTTTCAATAATGAAGAAGCCCAAAACAACCGTTCTAACCACACAATTGATGATAAGGCGCTCCTGATAACAGTGAGAACGAGGTAACGCGGTAACGCTCCCCGCATACGTTTCCAGGTAAAGATGACGGTTGCGCAAGCCGCCGCGGCGACGGCAGCTTGCGACGTGGGGAGTGACGTCACTAGCCTTTCGTGTATAAAAGAACGAGCCTAGCAACGATTTTCAATTTTGCCGCAGCACCGCTATGGGTGGCGGCGTGCTGTCAAAATTACCATTATTCTCATTACTACAATTACTCCAACTTTCCATTCCATACCATTACCTTAAAGCAATAAAGCATTGCATACCCCCTCCCCCCCCCCCAGCAGTTTTACCGGTGGTTTTCAACAGCTTTGCTGGACATTCGCTTTCGCACGCCCGGGATGGCGAGTCGATTTAAAAAATATATTTATTTGGACTCTGCAGTTCGAGCCAAATTTACGTGTTCATAGCTGCGTCGCCTGTCAGAGCTTATTTCGTCAGAAATGTTACTGTTTACATGTATACTGGTATGTTACTTATGTTTGTTGTAACACAAGTAACATACAACGTTACATAAGTATGTTACTTATGTATGTGCGCACTATTTGTGAGTAAAATACACTATTTTGTGAGTAGAACTTGCGAGATCATCGTAAAGGTTGTACAAATTTCACGCAAGCTGCAAATTCATATATCACATTTGTCAGTTGGAGAGGCTTTAACTGTTTAATTAAAAAAAAGAACAATTATATTCCGGGGTTTTACGCGCGAAAACTACGGTTTCTTTCTGAGGCACGCCGCGCAATGAAGAACTCTGGATCAATTTTGACCACCTGAGTTTCGAGGGGGAACTGAGTGCCAGTTCCCTCTCGAATTAGCCTAGACTTGAGGAGGGAACGGAAGAAACTGGTACATAAGAAGCCGATCAATGAGTTAGCGGTAAGAGGGAAAATAGAGGAATTCCGGATCAAGCTAGAGAACAGGTATTCAGCTTTAAATCAGGAAGAGGGCCTTAGTGTTGAACCAATGAACGACAATCTTACGGGCATCATTAAGGAGTGTGCAATAGAAGCCGGTGGTAACTCCGTTAGACAGGATGCCTGTAAGCTATTGCAGGAGACGAAAGATTTGATCAAGAAACGCCAATGTATGAAAGCCTCTAACCCTATAGATAAAATAGAACTGACAGAACTTTCGAAGTTATTCAACAAGCGTAAGACAGCTGACATAACGAAGTATAATTTGGATAGAATTGAACATGCTCTCAGGAACGCAGGAAGCCTCAAAACAGTGAAGAAGAAACTAGGAATAGGCAAGAATCAGATGTATGCGTCAAGAGACTCCGTAAAAGGCTACTCAACAATTGACCATATTCACACTATCAATCAGGTGATTGACAATAGTGCGGAATATAACCAACCCTTATATATAGCTTTTACTGATTACGAGAAAGCGTTGGATTCAGTCGAAACCTCAGCAGTCATGGGAGCTTTACGGATGCAGGGTGTAGACGAGCCGTATGTAAAAATACTGAAAGATATCTATAGCGGCTCCACAGCCACCGTAGTCCTCCATAAAGACAGCAACAAAATCCCAATAAAGAAAGGCGTGAGGCAGGGAGATACGATCTCTCCAATGCTATTCACAACGTGTTTACAGGAGGTATTCAGAGACCTGGATTGGGAAGAATTGGGGATAAGAGTTAATGCAGAATACGTTAGTAACTTGCGATTGGCTGATGATATTGCCTTGCTTATTAACTCAGGGGACCAATTGCAATGCATGCTCACTGACCTGGAGAGGCAAAGCAGAAGGGTGGGTCTAAAAATTAATCTGCAGAAAACTAAAGTAATGTTTAACAGGCTCGGAAGAGAACAGCAGTTTACGATAGGCAGTGAGGCACTGGAAGTGGTAAGGGAATACATCTACTTAGGGCAGATAGTGACCGCGGATCCGGATCATGAGACTGAAATACTCAGAAGAATTAGAATGGGCTGGGGTGTGTTTGGCAGGCATTCTGAGATCATGAACAGCAGGTTGCCATTATCCCTCAAGAGAAAAGTGTATAACAGCTGTGTCTTACCAGTACCCCCGTACAGGGCAGAAACCTGGAGGCTTACGAAAAGGGTTCTACTTAAATTGAGAACGACGCAACGAGCTGTGGAAAGAAGAATGATGGGCGTAACGTTAAGTGATAAGAAAAGCAGATTGGGTGAGGAAACAAACGCGAGTTAATGACATCGTTGAAATCAAGAAAAAGAAATGGGGCATGGGCAGGACATGTAATGAGGAGGGAAGATAACCGATGGTTATTAAGGGTTACGGACTGGATTCCAAGGGAAGCGTAGCAGGGGGCGGCAGAATGTTAGGTGGGCGAAGGAGATTTGGAAGTTTGCAAGGAGAACATGGCCACCATGGGAGAGACCTTTGCCCTGCAGTGGGCGTAACCAGGATGATGATGATGACTCAGTTCCCACTGAACGGGCCTTTGTTTTGTGCATTTCACCTCCATCGAAACGAAGCCGCCGCGACCGGGATTCGATCCCGCGTCCTAGCTCTTATTAGCGCAACGACATAGCCACTACGCCACCATGGCGAGTTTTCTGATAGTTATACAAATACCTATTTGTAAACCTCGCGCTTTTAAATTTACAACGAAGCCGTTTATGGCTTGTATCTGAAATAAATAAAATGTGTCCGAGATGTTGACAAATAAAGCCTCGCCTAGTCACGTGGTGCACAGCGGCGAGGCTCGAGCGAGCCCAGTAGCAACGCGTATCCGCAGCGGATCACGTGACGTGACGTCACACCTTCACACTTGCCTGTCGGCGGCTGAAGGTCACACGCGCGCCGGGATTAACCTTGGGAGTTGTACCTCGAGGAGTAGAGCTTTGGCTCTACAACAATGCGCCGGAGCGGTGAACGCTGTTTCCCAAACGCTAGTCTATGACGATGCCTGTCGAAAACGTGAGTGTATATCTACAAATAAAAAAAATATAAAGAAATATAGAACAAGTAAAAAGAAATGAACAATAAAAAGTAAAAATAGTAAAAATAAAGATAAATTTTAAAGGAATACAAAAATAAGGAAAGACGAAAGGAACAACGAAATTGTGTTCGTGCCTTTATTCAAGCAATATAGCATCACCAGCATCGACAATTTAATATAGATATTGAGCAATACAGATTCGCTGGTCTTCCATGTTCACATAGTGGAAGGGCTCTGAATTTTTTTTTTAAACTGAAACGTTTACGGCCATTTTAGTAAAAAAAATTATTCCGTAAATCAATATTCAGCTTCATGGAGTTGCTGGATTTCATGTTTCTCGCTTAAGTTCGAAAAAAAAAGATAACGTTGCTCTATAGTCAGTTCAAGTGTTGTTATAAATAGAGCACGCAGTTCTGCGTTTTACATACTTTTTTTATTCGGGCAATCGTAGTTAGCTCAGTGTCAAAGCGTTCACTCTTGAGGCCACACTTTGTTTTATGCCGAACGTGACCCTCAGATTATATTGGTGCGCTCTCGCAAGGGGGAGACGACGACGACCACCACCGGCGCCACTTCCGAGAGCGAGGCGACTTCGAGCACGCGGGGCTCCACGTCGCTGGCCACGTCGGGGGAGCCGTCGACGACAACGACGACGCGGCTTGTGTGGACGTCGCGGCGCTCGCTGACGGACGTGGACTCCTCGCGGGTTTTCTTGGCGCGCCCGGCCCGAGCAAGACGAGCGGCGGAACGGCGTCGGGTCAGGGCGGAAGCGTAAGCTCGCCAACAGCAGCGCGGCTGTTCGCTAAATCGGGAGTACCCCCCTCGTCGCTGACGTGAGGCGCTATAACGTAAATTATTCCAAACTTTTCTATTCCAATTCTGCTATCAGCCTTCCACGATTGGTCAAAAACTTTTTTCGACCACGCCCACTTCACCTGTCTGTCTTGCGACGTCACGAAAACCGCGATACCTCCCCATCTGATATGATGTGTACGCACTGATTATGCATGATGTGACAGAAAAAAGAAAAAAACAGTTATTTCTGATTCGACCCCTTCTCGCCATTAGCCCTCGGCTATTGGTAAAAAGTTTTCGGGCTGCGCCCACTTCACCTGCGTGTAACGCGACGTCACAAAACCGCACAAACTCACCGCGTCAGAGTGACGTGTACGCGATAAAGATGCATTAATATGCCGAACAAAACCGAATTTTCTTCAGTATAGCCGCAGTCTGCCCCGTTCCGAAAGGAATAAAAGATGGCCGAATTCTGAGACGCTGGCTACTCGCACCTGCCGGGAGAGCATGGGTGTATTTGCGTATAATAAAACTTCTCGCGTGGCCGTGTAACGTTTTCGAGCACTTTCGGCACGTTTACCACCTCATTCTGCCACCTCTTCTTTGCTGAGGATCAGTTTTAGCGTTATTCTTGAGCTTCCGTTGCATGCCGCCGCAATTTTCGACCAGCCATCACAAGGTAAGTAAGGGAAAGCTGAACAATCGCAGACGCCGGCACCACCTTCTTCATTTGGTTATCGATTTTCAGTGCACTGGCTCTGCCCCAGTGAATCCCTTTCCGCTTGAGCGTTCTCCTCGCCTCTTGTCAGCCAATTAGATACGACAAGCCTGCTCAGTGTAGGCAATGTTATTCGTTTTTCAAGCGAACAAAAGTGACCTCCTATGAACGAGGAGAGCGTTTGATTGGTCTGTTCATACAACCCTGCAGGTGACCGCCCGGTGCTTGCGTCGGTGTTTACGCAAATTTGACGTCAGGAATTTGGAATAGAAACATATTGGAATAGTTTTACGTTATAGGGCCCCTGCTCTTAAAACCCCGTGGTGCAACAAACACAGTTGACCGTCGAAAGAAAAATTGGAACAAATTGATCGCCTTTATTTCCGGCTACGGAGAGTACATTTGTTAAGGAAAAAAAACAATAAACGGTTATTTAACTTAACGCATAACTACTACATTTATCACTGAACGGGTAATTGATTCGTTGAATAATCCACCAACTGGGGAAACATTTTCACTCTAGCAAATCAAAAAGCAAATGTGAACTTTGCGTTAGAGGCTTCTCGCTCTCGAATTAGGATTTTGGGGCATCAGACCCAACGTATACCGTGATAGAGTCGTTGGACACTGCAGGTTTGAAGGTGTAATTAAGAGAAAGCTTTCGAGAAAGCTTAAAGTCTGTTATAAGGAAGCAGAAAAGGCATGATAACGATATTCGTGATTGTCAGTAGGCCTCTCTAATCCGTGTAAGGGTACGTTTACCTAGGCCAATGACTCCCAGGGAATCGTGGTCAAGAGAAGGAAATTTGCAGAAGAATAGAAATGGGCTGGAGTGTATGCGGCAGGCGTTAGCAAATCATGGCTGGATGCTCACCTCGGTCGTCGAAAAAGAAAAGGGTACAATCATTGCTTTCAGCTGGTATTAACATATGGGGCAGGAAATTGGAGGTTAACAATGAAGCTTGGGAAGAGTTTAAGGACCGCGCAACGAGCGATGGAACGAAAAAAGTGTTATTATACAGGCGTAGCATTAAGGAACTGGAAGACAGCTGTGTCGATTAGAGAACAAACGGGAATAGCCGATATTCTATTTGAGGTTAAGAGAAGAAGAAGAAAAGAGCTGGGCAGGTGATGTAATGCATGGGACGAACAACCGGTGGACCATTAGAGTCACAGAATGGGTACCAAGTGAAGGCATGCGCAGTCGAAGACGGCAGGAAATTAGGCTGCGTAATGAAATTAGGAAATTTGCTGGCATAAAATGGCGTCAGCTCGAGCGAGGCTTAGTTAATTGGAGATCGCTATCGAAGCGACCTTCGTCCTGCAGTGGACGTGTAGATAGGATGACGAAGATGAAGAGAAAGGCTTAGTTTGGAAACAAGCTCAATTTTCCCTTTCGAATGCATGTGAAACACTGTGAAATAGTTGGTGAACCGACTTGAATAAAATGTTTTTGAATTTATGAGACAAAGCATACCGCTGGAAATTTTTGTTTTGTCCCTCAAGTTATTTTAGACAAGGTCTCGAAAATCGGTAAAAAAAAAAGAGCTTGAGCACAAAAGATACATATGTGTAACTCTGCACCAGAAACTGATATCGCAGTTCTGTTCTGTCATAATATTGAAAGACGGCAAATGTGAGGTATGTTTATAAATTACCTGAAGCTGTTACAATCCTTACCACGGTATATAGAGCAAAATTGCTACTCGCAAATTAGTGTGTATGTTTCAGAGCGAGGCATAGTAAACAAACTTGTTCGCTTTGATGTCGAGCAATACATGCAGTTTACAAAATTGTGATTTCAGTTTTTTCATTGCTGGCTCATTGCATATGCCAACTGTTCCAAACTTGGCGCTCAACCATCAGCGAAAAAAAAATTGCCGCCGTCAGTACAACACAATATGTCATCTTGTGAATATATATATATATATATATATGTATATATATATATATGAACATAAAACAAAGCATAACAACAACAGACGTATATATATATATATATATATATATATATAAAACAAAACAGGCGTTGCCAAAAAACCGATTGCTTGCGTGTGAGACTCGATTTTTTTTGGAGAGAGTGAAAAAGGTGTTTGCAATAACTGTGACATTTATGAATTATTAGTTATTCCACTTTTTTATGAGATTGTAAATGTTCTCTTTCTAGCATAGAAAAAAAGTGGCCTGGAGCAAGAGCTTATGTTTCATGTTAGGCATGTGTTCAGGACCTGTAGTTTCCGGCAAGAATTCTTCTAGGTGGGCATAGCTTGTCGCGGTGCACATGTGACAATAAATTTGCAAAAATGGCAATGAGAAAGAGAGAGAAAAGACTGCGTTACTGCATATATTTATCCGCATTGTGCTGACTGAAGTAAGCGATCGAATTCCAACTAATGCATCCAACAGCATTTTGTATTGTTTCGAAACAGCGAAAGCTTTATAAAAGTAAAGTTCCGGATAAGTAAAAAAAAAAATTTTTTTGTGTATCTCCCACTAGTCTTGAAGTTTGCATCGCGCTTCGTCCTCGCCGCATAACCTCTTGGGGGCAAATACAATATGCACGAACGCGATCGTTTCTGCGTCAAAAAAGGGCAACCAACGCAGTTTATAAGTTGATTCCTTAACTGCTATGGTTAGCTACGAGCAGATTCGGTTAAGCATAACCACTGCATGTTACTTGCCCGAGTGTCGCTATCCGCTGTCGACCTGCTTAACGTCTTCACGCGACATTGGGAAGCGCATTGACACCGATGACTGTACGATATGACAACGAACGCTTAAAAAAAAAGATATGGGTGGAATGGAACCATTAACGAAAATCTTGAGTGCCTTAACGTGACTGATTGACAGGCTGACTGGTATTGTGAGTCAGCACGATCTTGTTGTGTAGACACGTAACACTAGTCATCTAAAAATATGCTCATTTCAATGTTTTTCATTGCAGAGTAGTTGCTATTCAGTGGGTTTCCAAGCTGCGTAACGTGCTCTCTGAACAGTATAATTATTTACTCATATCTGTAGCGTGGTGTGGGTGCCACTGGAAAAGAAAAACACATCCGTGTACGGCGCACAATTATGTGTTCGTTCAAGTTGCACATTAAAAAATTTCTTTTGCACATTGCAGATGCTCATATAATGAGACTGATTGCATTCACAGGTCCCAGAGGTATTTGGGTAGGAGGAAGCTGCAGCTAAAATTGAATTCTGGGGTGTTACGTGCCAAAACCACGATATGATTAACGAGGATTGCCGCAGTGGGGTAGTAATTTTGACCACCTTGGGGTACTTTAACATGTACCTAAAAATACGTGCAGGAGCGTTTTCTTTTTTTCAACACGCCCTTATTGAAATGCGGCCGCTGCCGCCGGGATCGAACCCTCCACTTCGAGCTCAGCAGCGCACTTCTCTGAGAAACCTTTGAGAAACCCGAACTTATTTTTTTTTTGGCCGTACATTTTTTACAGCATTTATAAATTTGCGACAATAAATAAAAAAGAGAAACGAAAACAAGGCAACTCAAGTACCAAGTCTTTCAACTCCACTAGCTCAATAATAAACAAAGATATCCCAATTACGTAATCTGAAACTGCTGAGACGTCTAAAGTGACCAAAATTGGTGTATTACACACCGCAGTCGCACGTGCCACTAAGTTGTAAGACTTTTGCAAGAAACCCTCGTAAGCAGTGTACAATTTCACGCAAGCTAAAAAAAGAATAATTTTTTTGTTGGTTTAATTTTTTTTGGTTGCTTTAAATGGTCTAACAGATGGAGTTTATAGAAGTGCGGTATCTGTGTTGGTTGTAGAGATACTGAAGTGTAAACTTCGTGCCTCACGATTTTTTTTTACTTAACAATTTGCGGCGATTCTTGTAAATTTATGTGAGCACATAAATGAAAATCCTGCTTTTCATATTCGGTAGAATTAAGCTTTCTCTAATAAATTCAACAAAAGTCATAGTAATTTATTTGCAGGTTATATAACTGAGATCATTAGTAATTGTTCGTATATCTGAACAGGGATATCGAAGTTGTCCACGAAATATAGCTTTCTTGAAAGAACTTTCAGAGGGCCTAGATAGTGCATATTTGACTTGATTAAAAAGCGCAAGAAAGGAGGAAATGACAGACACGGCAGAAAAAAAAGGTACACACGGGTTTGTAGGTTCCCCTTACTATGAGCTTACCTAATTTAAAGGCATGGGACGGAACATGCAGACGCAATAAAGCATTGATTGGAGATTTCTATAAGAGATGCTATATGACGTAGTAATTCTGCGGAAACCCGCAAGGTGGAGAGAAGTAATGAATAAAGGGAAAATCAGACATCCAGGTCAAATAAATAATAAAGGGAAATAAAGGGAATAAAAGGAAATCAGACCAGGACAAGTTCGACTTCGCCCTGCCATCTGCTAGCCGCCTGGTTAGCTCAGATGGTACAGCGGTTTCCCCGGAAAGGCGGTGGTCCCGGGCTCGAGTCCTGGACCAGGACGAATTTTTCCTCAACTATGAGGCGTTTCTTTCGAGGAACCCGTATGGGTTTCCTTTGTAGCAAGTGCTACGAACAGGTGGATGTCTGATTTTCCCTTTATTCATTACTTCTCTCCACCTTGCGGGTTTACGCAGAATTACTACGTCAAACACTTGCCTTTGCTTCGTGTTGTCGACCAATTCGACTTCGCCCTGCCATCTGCTAGCCGCCTGGTTAGCTCAGTTGGTAGAGCGGCTGCCCCGGAAAGGCGGTGGTCCCGGGCTCGAGTCCCGGACCAGGACGAATTTTTCTTCAACTATGAGGCGTTTCTTTCGAGGAACCCGTATGGGTTTCCTTTGTAGCAATTGCTACAAACAGGTGGATGTCTGATTTCCCCTTTATTCAGAGATGCTATATATAAGAACTAACTAACTAACTAACCACTTTGCCCCCAACTTGGGTCACTGGGTAGTCCGTGGCTTAATCGGTGGGCAGAGCGCGGGCTGTTGTGCTGAGGTAACCGGGCTCGAAACCATTAACCTTCCAACCAACTTGGCTAATTGGGCACGTGACAATCGGTATGCGCCGTTCGTGAATGAATCTTTTTTTTTTCACGCCGGCTTCAGTCACACGGTATGTGCCATTGAGGCATGTGCCACTTTTCAATGACAGAAAAAAAAGATATTCTAAAGATTCTCTCGTGCCGAAGGGAATCGTACCCGTGTTATACATACATTGAGGCAATCATGTCTGAATGCATAATTACACATGCGCCACCACGCGCGGACTTCGTGGCGGCGGCGCCAGATGGCGCGGCGCGTCCAGCAGGAAGCACCAGAGAGCAGCCTAGCTGCAGTTTACACGCCTCGCACGAAGCACTTGGGCGACGGAAATGCGGTGCGTCTATACGCCGCTTGAATGCTTATTGCGTTAACGTCGACATTTAGTCGATATGCAATCGGTTCTGCCGGCATTTCTTAAAATGTTATTGTTTTTTTCTCTCACGTTTTTCTCTCAGCGAGCAAGAGTCCTCAAACCGGACATGCTTGGTGTGCTTCCTGTGCTTGCTGCTGTTACTGTTGCTCCTCTGTTTGCTGCTACTGCTCCTATTAAGCAACACAGGTGCGCATCATGTCTCGTCAATTACTACGCGCTGCTACGTTCGTTGACAATGCTCGATCCCCGTACATCACGTGGCCCAGTGCCGCCGAATCATACCCGTCCCCCTCCCCCCACGTAAGGAAGCCATGGACGAATGGCATGCGGCACGATTTGTTGTAGGTCCTATGCACATCGCAATCGCCTGTGCACCGATTAAGCGATCCCTCCCGTCGTGTCAATCCAGCCTAACGGACTTCCCGAAGAGGAAGCGTTGCTTCAGGAGCTCTTATCTGATTGCGAGGGTTGTTCAATACAGGCTGATGCTCCGAAATCTGTATTTCCAAAGAAAAAAATTATTCATGGGCAGTTTTGTCCCTTTCCGCAAACTCCCCATGCAGTAAGTGAAATTCATGCGTCCTACCGTTTCTACCAAGACTAGATAAGGTCATCAAAGCTATTTTGCCACCTTCCTAAAGATCGCTGCAATGTCTAAACTACGCCTTATTCCATCTTTCGGTGGGCTGCGCTATGCTGTTACACAAAGTACAAAAAGAAAAGAAACTGACACATATGCGCACGAAGGAAGGACTTGCGAAGTATTGCGAAGAGGATGGCGCACATCTTTGTTAGTTTCTGTTTTTGTACTTTGTGTAACGGTATAGCGCAGTAAACATGATGTCGTACCAACTAGCCCCGGTCGAAGTCTCATTGAGCTTTGTTCCGTGCCAAAAGCAAAGTTCTTTTATTGCGATGACAATTACACGGACACTCTAGGCGAATTTTCGCCGTCGCCGTGATGTTCCATGATAAGTCATAGTGCGATAAGATTCTATCGCGCCCCGCTCGCTTTATACGCGAGGGGAAGCGCGCAGGAGTGCGCCAAGGAAGGGTGCTGGCTTGATGTGCGTAGTGTTCTCGCGCGCGCAGGGGAGAAGGGGAGCGGGATTTGTGGAAATGGGTTTGTTAGAATACCACGCCTGGGTAATTTAATTGCATGAAAAGCGCGCACCTGCGAACGCGTTGCTGCGAATGAAAAAGAAAATCCGAACCTCCATTTCACCCTGGGAACGTGTATGTGCAGCGAAGTTGTTGCCTACCTTAGGCAAGCACAAACCGACGCTGTAGACGACGTCACACAACCGACGTACGTCACCTGCGCACGCGCGCACGTGTGCGGAAGTGCACCACGCATCCTCATTGTTCTTGGTCCTACGCCAAGCGCAAGTGCGTTGTTGAACCAAATGAGTGTTTAAACGTAAAAACCGCCTGAAAAAGACGTCAAGTACGACTTGCACACAATTGTATTTCAGATATAGTAGAAAACATAATTCTGTTACGCGGAAACTCAAACACAAAGCCCTTTTTTATTTCAGCTGCCGTTCGAAGTCTCCCTGAGTGGCCGCGGCCGATAGGTAGCAACACCGTTAGCCCAGCATACATCCTCATCCTTGTAGGCCCTCCGCCTAGCGCAAGTTCGTTATTGGACTAATTAAATTTCTCGAAGTAAAATGGCTCGGAAAATTCGTAAAGAAGGACTTTCGCACAACCACCAGGCATGATAGCATCGGATTGTAATCCTAATTCACGCGAAAACATAATTTCATTACGAGGAAACTGAAACACAGAGCTTTCCAGCTGCCGTTTGTTTTTATGTGAGCACCGCGCACGGGGACACAAAACACCGAACCAACTAGAGGCTAACGGCTTCGCTGTAAAAAAAAAAATAAATAAAAAAGAAAAACTTTAGCTTCGCTTGCGCCGCCGTGACCGTGCATACCAATTAGCGTAGCACAGGGCCGCAGGCGTGCGGGTCGGGCTAGTTGATTGATGTTCACCTTTGATGGGAAAGATAAAAAAGCACTAGATGACATAACAGAACACCAGATGACATAAAAGCAGCTTACCACGTGTCCACAATCATACGAAGTGACGGACGATGTAGGCTCAGAAATGTAGAAATAATCAAGTAACGGGAATAATGAGAAAGGACGACAAGATAACTTGCCGCAGGCGGAGACCAAACCCACATGGTCTCCGTTGCGCGTGCGGCGCTCTACCAAATAAGCTACCCAGACGGCCATTCTCTGGGTGCTTTTTGTACAAGATTAGCCCACACGTTTTAGCCTGCACCTCCCGCGGCCAAGGCGGCGGACGGGGAATGCCCATTTTAACAGCAATTACCACGTATGTTATCTGAGAAGCTTGTTAGTGGCCAATAAGTCCTCGTATGCTGCCTCATGGCTTCAAGACTGCCGAAATCGAGGCCCTCGCTAAGCGACGAGAACGAAGAAAAAGAAAATGGTGTTGAGAACCCTGGTCTTTTTCTTGTTAGTCACAAAGTTGGTTTATGGTAGTTGCTAAAGCACCGCAGGGGATTGTGGGGAATGTGGGTTTGGTGCCGACCTGCGGAAAGGTATGCTTTCGCCCGGTTTCATTTCCTCTTTACCTGATTATTGCTGCATTTCAGTAAAAATTGCTGTTAACTTCCCCTATGATTTCTTTGGCTTCAATTTCTTTTCTCTTCGCATGGTTGTGAATAACAAATAATCGAGCTCCTCGGATTCCCTTGTCTGCTTACCTAACTATGCTGCGTGATATTTGTTGGTCGATGTTTTGTAGTACATCGTTCTGGCTCAAAAGAAAAAAGGATGGTGGTAGGTTGGGTTAAATGAAGCAACACTCGGCTGTTGCAGCGGAAGAAAAGTCAGTTATAAAGCAGTAGTTAATTATTGCTAGTTGGTTCAACAGTTCACAGATATTCTGGTGCACGTAGGGACTACGGAAGCCTCAAGCAAGCCAACGGCGGCTCCTACCACAACAGCCGCCGCCACAACCACTACAAGCACGGCGACGAGCAGCCCAACCACCACAACAACCACCACAACAACCACCACAACCACAACGACAACAACTACAACTATCACGACCACTACAACAACTACTACATCTACCACGACAACAACCACCACAACCACCACAACAACCACCACTACAACAACTACTACAACCACCACATCAACTACTACAACTACTACAACAACCACCACAACTACCACAACAACCACCACAACCACCACCACAACTACTACGACAACGACCACAACCACCCCAACACCCAGGCCGATAGTACGAACCATACCTACGATCAGAACGACAAGGGGTAAGTAACGATGCTCTAAGTAATCAATCTATGAAGCATTTACGGAATCGCGCAACGCTATAAAGTTTCAACAGGACTTGTAATGATAAATAGTATAAACAATACCAGAAAACTTCTTTGGCAGAAGCTCACCACAAATCTCTGATTATCGAATGGAAGATTTCTTTTCTAAAGTCAAAAGTAATAATTAAGGGTCTTCAGCAGTCATCGCGTCTATGCACAATTTCACCGCCAAAACACGCATGCGCTGTCAAACATACGTTTTTATCTTTTTCATATGCACTGTCCTCCAGGCCCGGAAATATGCTATAGTCAATCTGTCTGAATATTCGATTGGTGTCGAGATTACACGTTATTGCGATTATTGGCGTCCGCTTATCATAATAAACTGTCATGTGGTACACCGCTTACTTCATGTGTGCACTGTGCACCAACCAGTAGGAGTAGCGTTTTTTTCTTATCCTTTTGGTCATATGCAAATTGCTCAGAATTGCCGAGATAGCGTTGGGAATATTCTAAAGCGTTAGAATATATTCTACACGGCACTTCCATTTCATCCCTCGTTTTACTTTCAGAAGAGGAAACATATTAGACTCACTGATCGAATCGCACATGTTTTCATATATTCCTATACGAGTTTGCCACTCCCCCTCCCCTCCCCCCCCTGCCCCGCCATTTTTTTTTTAATTTTACAACCTTACATTATTTAAAACTGAGGAGGACATTGCATGTTCGATTCCTTAATCGAAGTCAGTGTTTTTACAAACATTCGCGTAGCATTCGATGAAAAACCTTGTGCAGAAAACCATTGACGATGATTGTCAATGTAATCTGTACGAACGAACGAACGAACGAACGAACGAACGAGCGAGCGAGCGAACGAACGCACGCACGCCTTTCCTTGCCGAGTCCGACCGTCGACTGCCGACCAACCACGAAAACGGGCGACAGAGGCAAAGAATTTTTTTTTTTGAGTTTTACGTGCCAAAACCACTTTCTGATTATGAGGCACGCCGTAGTGGAGGACTCCGGAAATTTTGACCACCTGGGGTTCTTTAACGTGCACCTAAATCTAAGCGCACGGGTGTTTTCGCATTTCGCCCCCATCGAAATGCGGCCGCCGTGGCGGGGATTTGATCCCGCGACCTCGTGCTCAGCAGCCCAACACCATAGCCACTGAGCAACCACGGCGGGTGAGGCAAAGAATACTATTCGCTTTAGGGTTTCTCTATTGGAGCAGCCCCCGAGACAAACTTGCACGCTCCCTCTCACATTTTCCGTTGTCCAACTTTCAGCCCCGAATCCGAAGCTGGTGTTCCCGCTCCTCTGCACGGTCAGCACCCACTTCCAGCAGTCAACGGCGCTTCCCAGCGACGGGGTGTGCGACTTCATCTTCTACGAATCGCTGTACAAGGGGAACACGAACATTTTGACGGAACCACTGAGTGCCAACGTGAGCCACTTCGTGCAAAGCGCCGCTCAGTACAACGCAACGGAATTCGGCCTGTCTTTCGACTCCGGGTAAGCGAGAAATGCAGGCCGTGAAAGATTCGTGACATTTCACGGAGGCACGTTTTGAAGAGAAACACTAGATCCGTGTAGGCTGATAGGGCATTCTTGAAGGGTTTGGTATTCGTTAATTTCATGGTTATTGGTTGAAAATTAGACGATAAAATGAAGCTCGGATTTTCAACTTTTCTTTTTTTTTCAATTTCGCGCTGAAGCCTCAAGTATGGCAAGTCAGGACGACCTCATAAATTTCGGACAGATTTTTTTATTTGGGACTTTAGAGCTATTTATTTATTTATTTATTATGCATACGTTCATGGCCCGAAGGCATTACAGAAAGCATTGGTAACAAAGCAAAAAGATTATATAGATATATGCAGGCAAATATATAAAGAAAAAAAATGTTAAGCGATAGCGTTGTAGACTGCCTGTTTTGAATGAAGATGTGTCGGTGATGTTAATGGTGGAATCAGGAAGGTGGTTCCAGTCGACACTTGGTACCTGTTATTTCGTCAGAATGGAACGGCAACTTTACACTTTATATAAGTAGTCAGGTCGGGATGAAACATGGAAAGGTGAGGTGATAAGTTGTTTCTTCAGCACGCGGTCGGAGTGTGACACCCTGTGGAATAGGCAAGGGCGAGCACATTTCTGGCGTAATGAAAAGACTTGGAGATCGAGGGTGTTTCATGCATGTTACACTGGGGGCTTACAAAAAGGGTTCTACTTAAATTGAGGACGACGCAACGGGCTACTGAAAGAAAAAATGATAGGTGTAACATTAAGGGATAAGAAGAGAGCAGATTGAGTGAGAGAACAAACGCGAGTTAATGACATCTTAGTTTAAATCAAGAAAAAGAAATGGGGATGGGCAGGGAATATGATGAGGAGGGAAGATAAGCGATGGTCATTAAGGGTTACGGACTGGATTCCAAGGGAAGGGAAGCGTTGCAGGGGGCGGCAGAAAGTTAGGTGGACGGATGGGATTAAGAAGTTTGTAGGGACAATATAACCACAATTACCACATGACCGGGGTAGTTGGAGGAGTATGGGAGAGGCCGTTGCCCTGCAGTGGGCGTAGAAAGGCTGATGATGATGATGATGATGATGATGATGATGACACTGGAATGGCGGGAATAGCTGTATAAAATAAAACTAGGTGCTCGATTTTGAATGCTTCAAGGGTAAGGATTAGTGATGCTTGATTGTTATCCCTAATGGCAGATGCGCGTTCTGATTTTGAGCCACAGTAGAAAAATTACGAGAAAGATATCCTAACTTGCGATTGACATATATCGGTCATGGCATGCATATGCCATGACCGATCATAATGAGTTCGATTGGAGAGAAACTCCTTAATACAAGACAACACATATGGGTCAATAATAAGCTGATTAAGCTTATGGATAAGTAGGTCATGATATGCGGAGTCGAAATCTTTGGCAAAATCTAAAAAAAAACTGTATACAGTCAATATGACATCCTTGATCTTAGGTGGCGAACAAATCAGTAGTAAAACAAAGGAGTACCAGACGAAGACGTTTTTCTAAAACAGTGCTGACATGTATGGAAGAAAGAGTTACTTTCCTGAAAATCGAAGAGGTGAGAATATATTATTTGTTTTAAAAGTTTGCGTGGAATGCTAGTTAATGAGATCGTGCTGAAGTTCTTGGGACAATGCGCATTACCTGATTTATGAAATGGAACCACCCTTGCGGTTTTCCAGTTTGTAGAAGTCGAGGAGCACTGTAACGACAGAGTAAACAGTTTAGATAGAATAACAGATGAAAATAGTGCCGTACATTTTAGCACTTCTGAATTAATAAGATCAGGACCTCCAGCAGACGAAATCTTTTCATTATTTATCAAACGGTTGATACCAATCCAGCCAACTCATAAGAAATCCATAGTACGAAAGAAGGAATAAGGGATATTCGGTAAATCGGCGGAAATATAAAAATGAAAGGAATGAGGTTGACACTTGATTTAACAGCGCAATACAGGTTTTCTTCATGATTGCTGCCATCAACGCGAACTAATACAAAGGAGTCGGCTTTGTTGTAGCTAACCATGCTCCAAAATTTGCTCGGAATAATTAGTAAAAGCGATCGCAGTGTAACATTAAAATAAGTTCTTGCAACATTGCTCTTAACGTAAATGTACTCGGCTTTCACACGATGGTAAGCATTCCAGCAATCAGCAAGATTAGTTTGTTTGACACGACGGAAATACGTTCTTATTCCTAGTCGTTCCTAGTCGCGCAAGGGACTTATTAAAGCAGGACGAGCGTGAGTTATATATAATCTGCTTTCGAGGTGCATATCGGTTAATTCAATGTACGAATTTTCTTTTGTAGAGCTGCCAGTTTTCTTCGACAGAGCGTTCATCAAATTTAGTAATGTACTTGCTGACGAATGTTTCCAATTCACCATTAACTGAGGGTATGTCAGCGCGGTTGAAGTCAACGGCAACGTGAAATCTACTCTTGGAAGATACATGTGCCTTCAACGTGAAATTAATAATTAAGGGGTCACTCAAGCGCTGGAGGTAAATCAGTTTCGAAACAAAGTCAGGCACAGCGTTGAAATTAAGGTCAAGGATGTCAGATGACGTGGAAATTGTGCGGCTGGGTTCCCGCACTAAATTGGACAGGTTTAAAGTACAAAAAATAGATCCAGAACTTCTGAATCCTCGGATGAACCTTTTTGCCGGGTCAGAATAACCAAAATCGATTGTCCACAAAACATTAGGAAAATTAATGTCCCCCGATATAAACTAAGGTGACGTAGAATACCGAACACTTGGGTTGTTTAGAACATCATGCAAATCATCGCAGAAAGATTTCGGTGCTGTTGGTTTCCTATGACGTGCGCAAGAAATACAGTTGTTTTAATGTTCTTGAAACTTGCTAACTTCAGCGTCTTGTCTCCTCGTTGTGTCGTCCTATTTGCACTAAGGTATATAATTATTGCGCATTAGTATAGGTATTAGGTATGGGCTTCGCTGCTGGGTGACGTAAGCACAACGTCGTTTCGATGGGCGCGGCCTTCCGCTCGATGCAGCCGCATATAGTTTCGATTTCGCGCTCTCTGATAGCCGGGTTGGTCGTGCCACAGTTTCGCGGGTAATCGCGTTTTTTTCCAGATCCGGAATTTGATACAGCCAGTAGGGATAATTCGCTTCAATTTCCCTAATACAATAATTTCGCTGAAACTAAATAAAATACATAAAAGCTAATTAATATTCGGTTTGTTAATTAGTAACTGATGTGTCTGTAATTAATTATGCATTACCCGTCGCCCCGTGATCGGCGCAGTTGAGGGTACGACTCCGAAGGCACCTTCTATTTATTTCCGAACGGCTATTCTTAATGTTCACCTAAAGTCTTCGTAGATACATCCGGTATATAAATACATTTAAGGATGTTATGCCTCTTGCGTGGCGTCATAGTTGCGCATAGCTGTTATGGAGGATTTGCCAGAAATTTGTCCCTAACCCAGTGGCACATAAACAATGCATCGAGAAGGAGGGAGCAGAGATAGAAGAAATTTAAGAAAATCAAGGAAGCCGTTTAGTATCATGCCGCCTTCACATGAAGGGATTTATGTTTTTTGGAGCTATATCGCATGTACAGGCGCCGTGACGGCATAGAATGTCTCATTACGCAGAACACAGGTGGGCTCATTTTACGCTATTTTGTTGGTGAATTCCGGAACGCGTTAGTCGGTTTCTTGTGTACTATTTATCGATGTACTAGCGACCCATCAACTGAAGAGAAATCGTGGGAAGCTAGGAAAAGAAAATTAAGGACCACATATTCAGTTGGGGACCTTGATTTCTATCACTCTTGTTTTTTTTTGTTTCTTTTTTCATGCCATCCAGGAACAGCTTTTTGATAAGCGACTACGCCACGCCAGCGTTCCAAGCCAAGGTCACAGAGGTCGGGAAAAAGGGCGTGCCCCACCTGGGCATTCTGAACATGCTCAACGACACCACGGACAATGCGACGTTCGAACAGGCTCTGCAGATATTGCTGGTAAAAAATCCGCTGCACCGTCTAGACAGCGAACAAGATCCAAATGACTTCTCTAGCGCTTACGTCTACAGGGCTGCGCGAACAGTGATTTCGAAAAAAAGAAAACGATTCGAATACGAACCGAATAGTGCCTCGTGGCGGATTTAATCGAATATCCAGCATCTTCCTTTTTTTCTCGAACAATGCACGAATTATGAGAAGCCGCTTTTTCCATTATATATAAAGTGGAGCTCATATCGTGACACATTCGGGAAATTGTCAAGGTTGTCATTACATTGCACATTACGGAGCTGTATTCATATGAAAACACAAATGGAGCATTGACAACATATACGCGGGCTGTTTCGAGAATTCGGGACCCTACGGTGGGAATGCAAATTATCGTGGATTAATCGTGAATGGCTGGCGCCTCGAGCGAAGTGTACCGTGATGCAGTACGTAACATCCCGGGTCTTATATCTGCTACGGCCGCCAAGATGAAAATTTCTCTAAATTTTGCTCCAACTTTATGTTTATTTCGGCACAGTTGGCTATTTATCTACAGCGTTTCGGGATATGTCTATTGCATACAAATAGTGACTATTCGATTTCGAAGACCCAATAGAATTGGACAAAATTTGATTCGTTGCTTGAAAGTTTCAAATATTCGCGATTTCATACTTTCATTTAAAAGCGCAGCTCTACTCGACAGTGACATTCACGAGGGCGTATGCTAGCGCCGTCACGTGATTGCATTAGAAATTTCGTTGTGGTAACCATAGCCTCCAAAAAGTAACAGTGGTAACCATAGTAATAATAGTAGTAACCAAATTAACCATAGCCTCTCAGATGTTGGAGGCCATGCAGAGAAGTTTCTCGGTGACCGTTTTTGACTACGGTTTGTTAGACCACGAGCTCATCTCGATATCGATAAAGTAATGCTTTATCGCGATTTTTTCGAAGGGCAATCAAGAATGGATTTCGATGGCCATGCAGTAAAATCGAAAGCGGAATTTTCTTGCCGGTGTGTTGATCTTGAAGGTTATGCAGTAATGTTTCTCGGCATTATAATAAAATATTGTCAGTTAATATTACGTATGCTATTATCCCGGACTCCTCGAATGAAATATTTGCTACAATTCGCAGAAACATTGATACTAGTGGGTACAACACGGACATTTTCTCATAATGAATAGAATAAATGCACTGCGTGCTGAAGATTTCTTTAACTATGTCACGATAGGAGGCTGATATCATATATTAGGCAGACAATGACGCATAAACATAATGTCCATCCTTTCATCGCATATCTCAGCTGCAATCGGAGGCTGAACGCTTTTCGTGACCCCTTTACAGTGGACTACAGTGTAGACTCAGTATAATATCTACAGAATATTTACGCGAAACGACATTGTCAAGGGCTCATTTAAAAGTACTATTGATAGTTAAGTGCAAGACAGATGCCAACCAAATTGAAAACCTATTAGAACGGTAATAGCCTACAATAGCCGGACAAAGGGACTCATAATATTAATTATTTATTAATTAATGGAAAAACGACGTTTAATACCATACGTGGCAGCTTTGTTCACGAGGAATTCTTCAACATCGTGTAACAGTGAACCTTGTTTAACAAGGCTCACTGGCGCGCGCGCAAGAGCTACAATGTTCATAAGTGCTTCCAGCATCATTTAACATTGTTCCCAACGTTAAACATGGCTCAGTGTTGAACCACGTTGAACTGTTCTTCAAGAACAAGGCTCTCATGTCAATGTCCAAGGAATCACAATGTTAAAGAAGGCTAATTGTTTCAGAATGTTTAACATTTCCTCTTTGCATATGGTTGTTGGGGACTGCTGCACTTTTTTGGCCATTTCATGCGCGAAGTAATTCTGCCCATCGAAATTCTGGCTTCACTACATTTTCCCGCACCGTTGATATTGCGAAAAGAGCGCTGCTGCTGAACGAATAACACACTTACGCTTCAGTGAGTTTTGTCAAGTTTGCTGAAGTGGACTGCTTGGGAGTGACCTCTACAGGAACGTCAGACATAAAAACTATATTTAATATCTATAAACATACTTGGAAAGCACCTAAACGGCAACTTGAAATACACGATAGATGTAAAACGTTGTGAAGAAACGACGAAAGAAATTAAAGCGCTACGTGGCGACATACTGAGGCACAGCAACAAGCAAACATCCAGGCGTCGGCCTTCCCAACTCGCTTCGCTAGAACTCCCGGAACTGTACTCAAACACGGACCGAATTCGGCGGGGGCGAGCATCACGTGGCCGAGCCGCGGCGAATTGCGCCGCCAGCAGATTAGCTGCCTCGCCATTGCATGCGGCGTGATTGGACAGAACCGAGTCACGTAACGCTCGCTCGCGGAATTCATGGCGCCGTGAGCATCCAGCTTTACGCGCATCATTCAACTTTGCAGCACAGGTGCAATCAAAAGTGTTTCGAGAAATGTACGCGGCACCTTTCAAGTGCCATTATTTTCATCGGTGTTCTCCCTTTCTCACGCGCTGTTCTGGCACGCGCAATTGCGTGAAATCGATAATATTTTTTTCCCGCTTTGGTGTTTCTTTCATTTTTTTTTCAATATTATTCTCCACTGGGCGATGTTTCGTCGCTCACGCGGCTGTGTTTTGCAACTAACTATTTGGCGAATAACGTTTCTGGAAAAACAGTGCCCGCCTCTTTTTGCTTCGCCATGACGACAGAAGTTCGACGATTACGCGGCGTCGACGGCAACGGCGACACTGTCCCCCATCATCGCGTTGGGCGTCAGCGTGGACGTGCCAAAAGTATTCGGCTGGCACATGGATAGGATGAAGTGAGTGCTGTCGCGAACCCTTTCTTCTTAAATTGTTAGCTTCGGCATAAAGTTCATTTTAGAATGTGTTAAAAACGTCGCGTACGTGGCGACTTTTCGCACTCACATTTACGATACTTGAAGCCATCTGCATCACAATGCCACCCATCTCGACGAAGACTCCACCGTTTCTTCTAGCACTTGTGTCGTACCTGCGCCTTTGCTCGCTGTTTCTTTTTTTGTAGTTGTAACTTACACCAGGGTTTATATTATTCTCGGGTGCCTGAATTAGACTTGGATGTTTCGCCCGCCTCTATCAGTTGCGATGTTGGCTTTGTCTGTTAACTTCATGAACCACATCGACAAGGAAAGACTGTGGTTTCCATAAATATAGTCTGCCGTTTTGCGATCTACAGGAAGTTTCACTTGCCCAAGGCAATTCTTTAGTTATCGTCTATTCAATTGCGTAAATGCAGCGATAGCTGCTATGTCCTCGCTCTCTAAGTCGTTTTTACGACTGCCGCCATCCGTTGCAGGAATGCCACAGTGCTTTGGAAGAAATTTATGTGGAAGAGAGAGAGAGAGATGAACACTGTAGTGAATTCGAACTCCGGTCTCGCAGAGCGGCAGTTAGATGCCTTAGCTCTAAGCCAGTTTTTCTTTTTTTTCTTTATTGACTGGCTTTGGTACACAACTTTTCACAACGGGCAACAATCACCATAACGACAGCCGACGTGCATTTGCTGAATGTGTATTCAACGAGCATCGTGCTGGCTCTGTCTAATTAAAATTCGCGGAAAGCTACCAACGGCTCTAATCTTGGGACCCACTCGACTGATTACGCTGCCGCTTTACGGGTAGCGACAAACCAGTGCATGTTATCCCGGAATTACATTCGTGCAGGCCGCGCATCTTTGTCAACATGGTATCCTGCCATCCTTGCGTGCCTTACAGAGTGGAGGCCTGGGAGGGTAATTAAATAAAAGCCACCCCATCCTCATTATCTCATCGTCATAATCAGCCTGGTTACGCCCACTGCAGGGCAAAGGCCTCTCCCGTACTCTTACAACTACCCCGGTCATGTGCTAATTGTGGCCATGTTGTCGCTGCAAACTTCTTAATCATATCCGCCCACCTAACTTTCTGCCGCCCTCTGCTACGCCTCCCTTCCCTTGGAGTCCAGTCCGTAACCCTTAATGACCATCGGTTATCTTCCTTCTTCATTACATGTCCTGCCCATGCCCCCCATTTCGTTTTCTTCATTTCAACTAAGATGTCATTAACTCGTGTTTGTTCCCTCACCAAATGTGCTCTTTTCTTATTCCTTAACGTTACACCCATCATTCTTCCTTCCACAACTCGTTGCGTCGTCCTCAATTTATGTAGAACCCTTTTCGTAAGCCTCCAAGCTTCTGCCCCGTACGTGAGTACTGCTAAGACACTCTTTTCTCTTGAGGGATAATGGCAACCTGCTGTTCATGATCTGGGAATGCCTGCCAAATGAACCCTAGCCCATTCTTTTTCTTCTGATTATTTCAGTCTCATGATGCGGATCCGCGATCGCTACTTGCCCTAAATAGATGTATTCCATTACCATTTATAGTGCCTCACTAAATATCGTAAACTGCTGTTCCCTTCCGAGACTGTGAAACATTACTTTAGTTTTCTGCTGATTAATTTTTAGACCAACCCTTTTGCTTTGCCTGTCCAGGTTAGTGAGCATGCATTGCAATTTGTCCCCTGAGTAACCAAGCAAGGCAATATCATCCGCGTATCGCAAGTTACTAAGGTATTCTCCATTAACTCTCATCCCCAATTCTTCCCAATCGAGGTCTCTGAATACCTCCTGTAAACACGCTGTGAATAGCATTGGAGAGATCGTATCTCCCTGCCTGATGCCTTTTTTATTGCGATTTTGTTGCTTTCTTTATGGAGGACTACGATGGCTGTGGAGCCGCTATAGGTATCTTTCAGTATTTTTACATTTCGATGGGGGCGAAATTCGAAAACACCCGTGTGCTTAGATTTAGGTGCACGTTAAAGAACCTCAGGTGGTCAAAATTTCCGGAGTCCTCCACTACGGCGTGCCTCATAATCAGAAAGTGGTTTTGGCACGTAAAACCCCAAATAATAAATTAGTATTTTTACATACGGCTCGTCTACACCCTGCTTCCGTAATGCCGCCATGACTGCTGACTGCTGAAGTTTCGAGTGAATCAAACGCTTTCTCGTAATCAGTAAAATCTATATATAAGGGTTGGTTATATTCCGCACTATTGTCAATCACCTGATTGATAGTGTGAATATGGTCTATTGTTGAGTAGCCTTTTACGGAGTCCTGCCTGGTCCTTTGGTTAACCGAAATCTAAGGTGTTCCTGATTCCATTTGCGATTACCTTAGTAAATACTCAGTAGGCAACGGACAGTAAGCTGATCGGTCTGTAATTTTTCAATTCTTTGGCGTCTCCTTTCTTATGGATTAGGATTACGTTGGCGTTCTTTCAAAAATCCGCTACGCTCGAAGTCATGAGGCATTGCGTATACAGGGTGGCCAGTTTCTCTAGAACAATCTGTCCACCACCATTCATCAAATCTGTTGTTACCTGATCCTTCCCAGCTGCCTTCCCCCTTTGCATATCTCCCAAGGCTTTCTTTGCTTATTCCGGCGTTACCTGTGGAATTTCAACTTCCTCTAGACTATTCTCCCTTCCATTATCTTTGTGGGTGCCACTGGCACTGTACAAATCTCCATAGAACGCCGCAGCCACTTGAACTATCTCATCCATATTACTGATGATATTGCCGGCTTTGTGTCTTAACGCATACACCTGATTCTTGCCTATTTCTAATTTCTTCTTCACTGCTTTTAGGCTTCCTCCGTTCCTGAGAGCATGTTCAATTCTATCCATAATATACTTCCTTATGTCAGCTTTCTTACGCTTGTTGATTAACTTGGAAAGTTCTGCCTGTTCTATTCTAGCTGTAGGGTTAGAGGCTTTCATACATACTATGTATGAAATTGCTATGTATGTTACTACTATGAATGTTACTTTACTATGTATCATTATCTATGCTTAAGTAACGAATCCCATATGGATCGAATGGAAATTCTTTCTTTATTGTCCTCTGTAATATATCTAAGAAAAAACACGCCTTCTCAACAGTTAAAAAAACATCTATTGTTCCTGGCTGCTTGAAAATAAACAGTGCATTCCCCAGGGTAAATATACCCCCTTTCCCTCCAGAAGCTTCTTAACTGTGTGAACAAGTCAAACAGGAGCCAACGTTTCGACAAATGGACTTGTCTTCTTCAAGGCCAACGTTTCGACAAATCCAGCTGTCGAAACGTGGGCTTCTGCTTTCACCTTGTTCTCGCTTTGCTCATCGTGTGGAATTTCCATCTCCCGTCTTCCCCGTGTTTTCCATGAATGATCTAGAGTGTAATTAAAAAAAAGAAGGTTTTTGTTATTAGCGTGACTTTTCTTCTCTCTCGTTAAAATATCGCCGCCTGGGCCTCCACTGTGCAAGGACCTGTATAAGGTCACTGGGAAAAAAATGTCACAGAAAGCATAACACATCTTTTTGTTAACACCTGACAGAGGTAATCACTCGAAAACCGCACTGAAACCGCCCGCAGAGCGCGTCATCTTGAGCGCGGTATTAATTATGACCACCTGATGGTCTATATTAAGGTGAACCTAGATCTAAGAACAACAGCATATTTGCATTTTCTTTCGCCCCCGTTGAAACGCCGCGGCCACCACGGGGATCGAACCGACGACCTCGAGCTCAGAAACGCAATGGCATTGCCACTGGGCTGCGGTCTACCCGAGCATCCGGAGCAGTGGCAGCTTCTGCGTTAGTGACTGTTCGATTGTTCTATACCACATGAACCGAACATCTCGCATGGCCATGTGCGGCATTACGGCGGTGTTAGCCGATGTCTCTTTTTGTTTTGTTGTTTTTGTTTTTGTTCGCAAATGATGACGACGAAATCAACCGATTGGCCGTCATCAAGTAACAACAAGCGTGGTTCAAAATGCACAAGCAATGAAAACAGATATTTTGTTTGTTTCTTTGTTTGGTCCTGTTCGACCCGTCCTTTACGACGCCGGCCCTTACCCGTTTTACAGGAATCGCATCTTGACAAATAGCCGTCGCACTCTGTTTACGCGATCCCCACACGGGGCGCAGACACGAATCCGAGGCACGAATCTCGTGCATCACTTTGGTTTTCCAGCCGCAGTGAACGCTGCTGTGATCACGATCGGCCTCACGCAGGAGGCTGATGGTAGACTTTTGGGCTGCTGAGCACGAGGTCGCGGGATCGAATCCCGGCCACGGCGGCCGCATTTCGATGGGGGCACACGAGCAAAACGCAAGATCCGTGCGTTTCTACGGGCTACGGCGGGGAGACCAGTCGTCGTGCAGGAAAAGGGGGGCAAGAGTAGTTGCCGTGGAGGTGATGCGCAAGTAGCGAGGAGAAGGCGAGGAGGTCGCGCAGGGTTAAACTGTGGCGGTATACTTTCAAATTATCAAGTGATTTTAGCGGCAGCTATTCGTAGCCGGATGCAAGGGATAAATAATAACAATTACGTTATTAAATCTCAGCAACAAAAAAATTACTGGCGGCTACTAACATCACTGTACTAGAAACAATGTGCACTAGGTTTTGTTTGAGTAACTCAATTTCACTTTTTTTTTAAAATCTTGGGGAACGATTGTTGGGACACCCTGTATACTAGAGGCTATCAGATAACTAAACCGGGCCGGTTTTAATTTTTCTCGCGTCCGCAGGAAGATATATCTGCCTGATCTGATTGTGGCCCTGTCGCACTTCTCGTACCGCGATGCCGACCGCCCGGACTGCCAGACAATGCCGCCCAGCCTATTGCGCTACCCTAACCACGTCAAATTGCTCTACGGACACACGATGGTGAGTTGCGTCATTGTTGTCGTGGTTATCGCCGCTCTATCTTCAGAGAGTGAGTTGAAGCAGCACAATTAGTGAAACGCAAACGTGTGCCACACAACATATAGACGCGTGTATTAATGCAGAAGACAACGACGATGGGGGCATTAACGGACTCCGTCTAGTGGGTGGCTGAGATTGAGCGAGAACGAAGAAGACGTGCCTATGTTCCGTTTGTTTTTGAACAGGTTCTCCTGTTGTTCTAGAAGAACGTCTCTCTGTCTTCTGTCCGCGTTGTACTGCGACATTGGTGGAGGTGCCGGGTAATGAGCTCGCCTAATGCTCCGGAGTTCTTCTGGGAGTCGTTCATCTAGCCCTGACGCATTGTCGCCAGTTGCGACACCCGTGCATCGCTTTAGTCGCCGACTGCTAGGCCTTGCCCCGGAGTTCTTCCCTCTTCAACCACCTCTCTCCGGGAGCTGCACACATCTCGCAATGGCCGAAACCAGCACGCCGCAAGCACCCCAGAACAGCCGGTTTCCCAGTCCACAACAGATAACCGTTCTGCATCCACTGGTTCTAGATCGGTATCGGGGTAGTCTTCGAAGACATTGAAGACTGGCTTGATAAGTATGAACGCGTTGCAGAGATTACCCAGTGGACTGATCCGCAAAAGCTCTCCCACGTCTATTTGGCCCTTGACGACAGTGGCCGTATTTGGTACGAGAACCGTGAAGCTTGCCTAACGACGTGGTATGACTTTCGGCAGAAGATCACGGATACTTTCGCAAGTGCCGACCGACCCGGCTGGGCCCAGCAGATGATGGAGCTACGGGTGCAACAACCCAATGATCGGTCACAATGTTCGCCGAGGACATGGCCCGCGTCTTTCGTAGAGCCGACGCGAGCATTACCGAAGATAGGAACTTGCGCTATCTCATGCGAGGTGTAAAAGAGCAGTTGTTCGCGAGGCCTTTGCGGAATGCACTAGTCACCGTCGCTGATTTTATCAAAGAGGCTACCGTTATTGAGATGGCCCTTCATCAACGGGGCAGGCAGTACGATCGACTGTCCACTAGCACTACAATCAATGCCGCCGCAGGGACTGCCGAGTACCAGAATTCCTTGCGTGAATTGATCAGAGGGCTTGTCAGAGAGGAAGCGCAAACGATTTTGACACTGACATTGGATAGACACGTGGCATCAATCGCCGAAGTGGTGCGCCACGAAATCAGGCAGGCGTTCCCGGCAGGCGATCGTCAAGATGACCAGCGTCCCATGACTTACGCCGCCGCTGTCCGATGTCCACCAGGCCTCACCAGCACACCGCCGCACCACAAGCCTCCGACAGCCGCTCCTTGGTCGCTGCCGAAAGAGGAGGCTTCGAGGCGCGCTCCCGTTATGCCGCTTCAGTCACACCACGAGCCGTCATTCGCCGCGCCTTGGTCAACGCCGCAAAAGGACGCTACGGGACGGCCGCAGTTTCGGAGAACCAACGTATGGCGCACCGTCGATAGGCGACTACTTTGTTTTCACTGCGGAGGCGCCGGGCATATTTCACGTAATTGCTGGCATCGCGACACATCATTTCGCCCTGCCGTCCGTGGTCTTATGATCGACGTGCAAATGACGATTGCATGCTACGCCGCGACGACGCTCCTTTTCGGGGATCTCCAATAGCGCACCCGAATGACGATTCCGTGCCCAATGATAGGTCCGATTTCGGCCGTCGATCGTGCTCTCCAACCCCTTCACGTCAGATGGCTTCACATACTGGACGTCCTTTTGCTGACCTCCTAGGAGGAAGGTCGTCCAGCCCACGCTGGGGAAACTGAATATGGCGACCGCTGGGGGTAAGGTTGCAGCCCGCCGCAAGACAACAAAATGCCCTCAACACTCCCGCTGCAGAACGCTGTGAAGCCGATAAACGCAGAAGAAATTGCGAGAGCCGACATTGATGTTTTCGTGGACAGGCAGCCGGTGACAGCGTAAGTCGACACTGGGGCCGACTTCTCTATAATGAGTCAGGAACTCGTCTGCCGCCTGAAGAAGTTAATGACGCCATGGATGGACCCTCACATAAGGACGGCAGGGGCCCAATTACTGATGCATACTGGAAGATGTACGTCTGGAAATAACATCGGGGATTTTTCTTTCGTGGCCGCTTTTATCGTTCTTCCTGTGTGCTGTAAAGATTTGATTATGGCAATGGATTTTATGAAAGAATATGGCGCCGTAATTCACATCCCGGATCGCATGGGGACGTTTTATGAGTCCTGGTTTAGTCCATTACTTATCGCCGCAACCCCACTTCTTTCGTCTAACAGAAGACGACGTTGTCCTCCCACCTCGATCATGTACCCTTGTTTCGGTAGCATGTGACGTACCATTTCATTGGGAAGGCATTGCCGACCAAATAACCATCTTGTTGCTCACTCACGGTATCTCGGTCGCACGAGGAATCGTAAATGTCACCGATGAGCGCACGAACCTGTTGCTAACAAATTTTAGCACAGAGCGACGGCGCCTTCCAAAGGGCACGGCTGTGGGTTATTTTGACCATGTTGCGGATGTCCGCGGCTGCTGTTCACTACTCGAAGAAGCGCAGAAGACCCAGCTCCTGTACTTGACGTCAGCACTGCTTTCTCGCTGCACGAACGAGAACGGCTTCTTACGCTACTGGCCAAATTCAGCGACTGCTTTGCGTCGACGTCCAGCGTCGGAAGGACGCCTCTAACAAAGCAATGAAGAATTACAGAGGATACCGCAAGACCAATTCACCAAAATCCTTATCGTGTTGCTCCTAGAGAACGTGACGCCATACAACAACAAGTGACAAAAATGCTTGAAGACGACGTGATCCAACCATCAATGAGTCCCTGGGCATCTCCTGTAGTTCTAGTCAAGAAAAAGGACGGCAGCTAGCGTTTCTGCGGGGACTACCGGAAACTAAATCAGGCGACAAAGAAAGACGTGTACCTAATTCCTCGTATAGACGATTCACTCGACAGGCTTCGACACGCACGTTACTTCTCTTCAATGGATTTAAAAGGCGGATATTGACAAATCGAGGTAGACCCGAGAGACTGTGAAAATCTGCATCTGTGGCACCAGATGGCCTATACGAATTTAAGGTCTTGCCTTTCGGCTTATGCTCGGCCCCTGCTACGTTACAACGCCTCATGGACACTGTGATTTCAGGCCTGAAGTGGAAAACCTGCTCAGTGTACCTCGACGACGTCTTCGTGTTCTCCGCAACATTTGAAAACCACCTAGAATGCTTGAAGTGGTTCTGCAGTCCATCCGGTGCGCCGGCTTTTAGGGCCGGTTTACGCTCGAGCCGCCCATCGCCGCAAGCCGCACCGCACGCTTGCGGTCGCGCAAAAAATTGCACGTATCCAGCACTTGTGCACAAATTACCATTTACAGTGTGTGCACAGTGTATACCTTACACATTGTAAACCGAAATTTGTGCACAAGTGTTCGATACGTGCAATCTTTCGCGCGACCGCACGCGTGAGGTGCGGCTTGCGCCGATGGGCGGCTCGAGCGCAAATCGGCCCTTAGCCTGAAACCGGAGAAGTGCCACTTTGGGTTTCTGTAGTCTGTGTCGAGCTCAAGTGTGCGTATATGAGTATAGAACAGTGTCAGTAACACTTTTTTCGAAACGATGTTTATCTGACGGGGCGAGAGATGATGTATTGACACAGTTATCGCACTGATCTATCTATCTATCTATCTATCTATCTATCTATCTATCTATCTATCCATCCATCCATCCATCCATCCATCCATCCATCCATCCATCCATCCATCCATCCATCCATCCATCCATCCATCCATCCATCCATCCATCCATCCATCCATCCATCCATCCATCCATCCATCCATCCATCCATCCATCCATCCATCCATCCATCCATCCATCCATCCATCCATCCATCCATCCATCCATCCATCCATCCATCCATCCATCCATCCATCCATCCATCCATCCATCCATCCATCCATCCATCCATCCATCCATCCATCCATCCATCCATCCATCCATCCATCCATCCATCCATCCATCCATCCATCCATCCATCCATCCATCCATCCATCCATCCATCCATCCATCCATCCATCCATCCATCCATCCATCCATCCATCCATCCATCCATCCATCCATCCATCCATCCATCCATCCATCCATCCATCCATCCATCCATCCATCCATCCATCCATCCATCCATCCATCCATCCATCCATCCATCCATCCATCCATCCATCCATCCATCCATCCATCCATCCATCCATCCATCCATCCATCCATCCATCCATCCATCCATCCATCCATCCATCCATCCATCCATCCATCCATCCATCCATCCATCCATCCATCCATCCATCCATCCATCCATCCATCCATCCATCCATCCATCCATCCATCCATCCATCCATCCATCCATCCATCCATCCATCCATCCATCCATCCATCCATCCATCCATCCATCCATCCATCCATCCATCCATCCATCCATCCATCCATCCATCCATCCATCCATCCATCCATCCATCCATCCATCCATCCATCCATCCATCCATCCATCCATCCATCCATCCATCCATCCATCCATCCATCCATCCATCCATCCATCCATCCATCCATCCATCCATCCATCCATCCATCCATCCATCCATCCATCCATCCATCCATCCATCCATCCATCCATCCATCCATCCATCCATCCATCCATCCATCCATCCATCCATCCATCCATCCATCCATCCATCCATCCATCCATCCATCCATCCATCCATCCATCCATCCATCCATCCATCCATCCATCCATCCATCCATCCATCCATCCATCCATCCATCCATCCATCCATCCATCCATCCATCCATCCATCCATCCATCCATCCATCCATCCATCCATCCATCCATCCATCCATCCATCCATCCATCCATCCATCCATCCATCCATCCATCCATCCATCCATCCATCCATCCATCCATCCATCCATCCATCCATCCATCCATCCATCCATCCATCCATCCATCCATCCATCCATCCATCCATCCATCCATCCATCCATCCATCCATCCATCCATCCATCCATCCATCCATCCATCCATCCATCCATCCATCCATCCATCCATCCATCCATCCATCCATCCATCCATCCATCCATCCATCCATCCATCCATCCATCCATCCATCCATCCATCCATCCATCCATCCATCCATCCATCCATCCATCCATCCATCCATCCATCCATCCATCCATCCATCCATCCATCCATCCATCCATCCATCCATCCATCCATCCATCCATCCATCCATCCATCCATCCATCCATCCATCCATCCATCCATCCATCCATCCATCCATCCATCCATCCATCCATCCATCCATCCATCCATCCATCCATCCATCCATCCATCCATCCATCCATCCATCCATCCATCCATCCATCCATCCATCCATCCATCCATCCATCCATCCATCCATCCATCCATCCATCCATCCATCCATCCATCCATCCATCCATCCATCCATCCATCCATCCATCCATCCATCCATCCATCCATCCATCCATCCATCCATCCATCCATCCATCCATCCATCCATCCATCCATCCATCCATCCATCCATCCATCCATCCATCCATCCATCCATCCATCCATCCATCCATCCATCCATCCATCCATCCATCCATCCATCCATCCATCCATCCATCCATCCATCCATCCATCCATCCATCCATCCATCCATCCATCCATCCATCCATCCATCCATCCATCCATCCATCCATCCATCCATCCATCCATCCATCCATCCATCCATCCATCCATCCATCCATCCATCCATCCATCCATCCATCCATCCATCCATCCATCCATCCATCCATCCATCCATCCATCCATCCATCCATCCATCCATCCATCCATCCATCCATCCATCCATCCATCCATCCATCCATCCATCCATCCATCCATCCATCCATCCATCCATCCATCCATCCATCCATCCATCCATCCATCCATCCATCCATCCATCCATCCATCCATCCATCCATCCATCCATCCATCCATCCATCCATCCATCCATCCATCCATCCATCCATCCATCCATCCATCCATCCATCCATCCATCCATCCATCCATCCATCCATCCATCCATCCATCCATCCATCCATCCATCCATCCATCCATCCATCCATCCATCCATCCATCCATCCATCCATCCATCCATCCATCCATCCATCCATCCATCCATCCATCCATCCATCCATCCATCCATCCATCCATCCATCCATCCATCCATCCATCCATCCATCCATCCATCCATCCATCCATCCATCCATCCATCCATCCATCCATCCATCCATCCATCCATCCATCCATCCATCCATCCATCCATCCATCCATCCATCCATCCATCCATCCATCCATCCATCCATCCATCCATCCATCCATCCATCCATCCATCCATCCATCCATCCATCCATCCATCCATCCATCCATCCATCCATCCATCCATCCATCCATCCATCCATCCATCCATCCATCCATCCATCCATCCATCCATCCATCCATCCATCCATCCATCCATCCATCCATCCATCCATCCATCCATCCATCCATCCATCCATCCATCCATCCATCCATCCATCCATCCATCCATCCATCCATCCATCCATCCATCCATCCATCCATCCATCCATCCATCCATCCATCCATCCATCCATCCATCCATCCATCCATCCATCCATCCATCCATCCATCCATCCATCCATCCATCCATCCATCCATCCATCCATCCATCCATCCATCCATCCATCCATCCATCCATCCATCCATCCATCCATCCATCCATCCATCCATCCATCCATCCATCCATCCATCCATCCATCCATCCATCCATCCATCCATCCATCCATCCATCCATCCATCCATCCATCCATCCATCCATCCATCCATCCATCCATCCATCCATCCATCCATCCATCCATCCATCCATCCATCCATCCATCCATCCATCCATCCATCCATCCATCCATCCATCCATCCATCCATCCATCCATCCATCCATCCATCCATCCATCCATCCATCCATCCATCCATCCATCCATCCATCCATCCATCCATCCATCCATCCATCCATCCATCCATCCATCCATCCATCCATCCATCCATCCATCCATCCATCCATCCATCCATCCATCCATCCATCCATCCATCCATCCATCCATCCATCCATCCATCCATCCATCCATCCATCCATCCATCCATCCATCCATCCATCCATCCATCCATCCATCCATCCATCCATCCATCCATCCATCCATCCATCCATCCATCCATCCATCCATCCATCCATCCATCCATCCATCCATCCATCCATCCATCCATCCATCCATCCATCCATCCATCCATCCATCCATCCATCCATCCATCCATCCATCCATCCATCCATCCATCCATCCATCCATCCATCCATCCATCCATCCATCCATCCATCCATCCATCCATCCATCCATCCATCCATCCATCCATCCATCCATCCATCCATCCATCCATCCATCCATCCATCCATCCATCCATCCATCCATCCATCCATCCATCCATCCATCCATCCATCCATCCATCCATCCATCCATCCATCCATCCATCCATCCATCCATCCATCCATCCATCCATCCATCCATCCATCCATCCATCCATCCATCCATCCATCCATCCATCCATCCATCCATCCATCCATCCATCCATCCATCCATCCATCCATCCATCCATCCATCCATCCATCCATCCATCCATCCATCCATCCATCCATCCATCCATCCATCCATCCATCCATCCATCCATCCATCCATCCATCCATCCATCCATCCATCCATCCATCCATCCATCCATCCATCCATCCATCCATCCATCCATCCATCCATCCATCCATCCATCCATCCATCCATCCATCCATCCATCCATCCATCCATCCATCCATCCATCCATCCATCCATCCATCCATCCATCCATCCATCCATCCATCCATCCATCCATCCATCCATCCATCCATCCATCCATCCATCCATCCATCCATCCATCCATCCATCCATCCATCCATCCATCCATCCATCCATCCATGGCTGGCTGGCTGGCTGGCTGGCTGGCTGGCTGGCTGGCTGGCTGGCTGGCTGGCTGGCTGGCTGGCTGGCTGGCTGGCTGGCTGGCTGGCTGGCTGGCTGGCTGGCTGGCTGGCTGGCTCGCTCGCTCGCTCGCTCGCTCGCTCGCTCGTTCATAAGGGTTAGATCCCATATATGAATATATATGGGATCTATCCTTATGGGATATATATGGCCGCCATTGGAATCTGAACCTGGCAACGTTTAACGTTAGAACGTTACCTAGTGAGGCGAGTCTAGCAGTGCTATTGGAGGAATTAGAGGGTAGTAAATGGGATATAATAGGGCTCAGTGAGGTTAGGAGGACAAAAGAAGCATATACAGTGCTAAAAAGCGGGCACGTCCTGTGCTACCGCGGCTTAGCGGAGAGGCGAGAACTAGGAGTCGGATTCCTGATTAATAAGAATATAGCTGGTAACATACATGAACTCTACAGCATTAACGAGAGGGTGGCAGGTCTTGTTGTGAAACTTAATAAGAGGTACAAAATGAAAGTTGTACAGGTCTACGCCCCTACATCCAGTCATGATGACCAGGAAGTCGAAAGCTTCTATGAAGACGTGGAATTTCCGATGGGTAAAGTCAAAACAAAATACACTATACTGATAGGCGACTTCAATGCCAAGGTAGGCAAGAAGCAGGCTGGAGACAAGGCAGTGGGGGAATATGGCATAGGCTCTAGGAATAGCAGAGGAGAGTTATTAGTAGAGTTTGCAGAACAGAATAATATGCGGATAATGACTACCTTTTTCCGCAAGCGGGTTAGGTGAAAGTGGACGTGGAGGAGCCCGAATGGTGAGACTAGAAATGAAATCGACTTCATACTCTGCGCGAACCCTGGCATCATACAAGATGTAGACGTGCTCCGCAAGGTACGCTGCAGTGACCATAGGATGGTAAGAACTCGAATTAGCTTTCACTGTAGGAGGGAACGGAAGAAACTGGTACACAAGAAGCCAATCAGTGAGTTAGCGGTACGAGGGAAACTAGAGGAATTCCGGATCAAGCTACAGAACAGGCATTCGGCTTTAACTCAGGAAGAGGACCTTAGTGTTGAAGCAATGACCGACAATCTTATGGGCATCATTAAGGAGTGCGCAATAGAAGTCGGTGGTAACGCCGTTAGACAGGAAACCAGTAAGCTATCGAAGGAGACGAAAGATCTGATCAAGAAACGCCAATGTATTAAAGCCTCTAACCCCACAGCTAGAATAGAACTGGCAGAGCTTTCTAAGTTAATCAACAAGCGTAAGACAGCGGACATAAGGAACTATAATATGGATAGAATTGAACAGGCTCTCAGAAACGGAGGAAGCCTAAAGGCAGTGAAGAAGAAACTAGGAATAGGCAAGAATCAGATGGGTGCGTTAAGAGACAAAGCCGGCAATATCGTTACTAATATGGATTAGAAAGTTCAAGTGGCTGAGGAGTTCTATAGAGATTTATACAGTACCAGTGGCACCCAGGACGATAGTGGAAGAGACAATAGCCTAGAGGAATTCGAAATCCCACAGGTAACGCCAGAAGAAGTAAAGAAAGCCTTAGGAGCTATGCAAAGGGGGAAGGCAGCTGGGGAGGATCAGGTAACAGCAGATTTGTTGAAGGATGGTGGGAACACTGTCCTAGAAAGATTGGCCGCCCTATATACACAATGCTGCATGACCTCGAACGTACCGGGATCTTGGAAGAACGCTAACATAATCCTAATCCATAAGAAAGGGGACGCCACAGACTTGAAAAATTATAGGCCGATCAGCTTACTGTCCGTTTCCTCCAAAGTATTTACTAAGGTAATCGCAAATAGAATCAGGAACACCTTAGACTTCTGTCAACCAAAGGACCAGGTAGGATTCCGTAAAGGCTACTCAACAATAGAGCACATTCACACTATCAATCAAGTGATAGAGAAATGTGCAGAATATAACCAACCCTTACATATAGCTTTCATTGACTACGAGAAAGCGTTTGATTCAGTCGAAACATCAGCAGTCATGGAGGCATTACGGAATCAGGGTGTAGATGAGCCATAAGTAAAAATACTGGAAGGTATCTATAGCGGCTCCACAGCCACCGTAGTCCTCCACAAAGAAATCAACAAAATCCCAATAAAGAAAGGCGTCAGACAGGGAGATACGATCTCTCCAATGCTATTCACAGCATGTTTACAGGAGGTATTCAGAGACCTGGAGTGGGAAGAATTGGGGATAAAAGTTGATGGAGAATACCTTAGCAACTTGCGATTCGGTGATGATATTGCCTTGCTTAGTAACTCAGGAGACCAATTGCAATGCATGCTCACTGACCTGGAGAGGCAAAGCAGAAGGGTGGGTCTAAAAATTAATCTGCAGAAAACTAAAGTAATGTTTAACAGGCTCGGAAGAGAATAGGAAGCGATGCACTGGAAGTGGTAAGGGAATACATCTACTTCGGGCAGATAGTGACCGCGGATCCGGATCATGAGACTAAAATAATCAGAACAATAAGAATGGGCTGGAGTGCGTTTGGCAGGCATTCTGAGATCATGAATCGCAGGTTGCCATTATCCCTCAAGAGGAAAGTGTATAACAGCTGTGTCTTACCAGTACCCCCGTACGGGGCAGAAACCTGGAGGCTTACGAAAAGGGTTCTACTTAAATTGAGGGCGACGCAACGAGCTATGGAAAGAAGAATGATGGGCGTAACGTTAAGGGATAAGAAAAGCAGATTGGGTGAGGAAACAAACGCGAGTTAATGACATCTTAGTTGAAATCAAGAAAAAGAAATGGGCATGGGCCGGACATGTAATGAGGAGGGAAGATAACCGGTGGTCATTAAGGGTTACGGACTGGATTCCAAGGGAAGGGAAGCGTAGCAGGGGGCGGCAGAATGTTAGGTGGGCGGAGAAGATTTGGAAGTTTGCAAGGACAACATGACCACCATTTGTACATGACCGGGGTAGTTGGAGAAATATGGGAGAGGCCTTTGCCCTGAAGTGGGCGTAACTAGGCTGATGATGATGAATATAGACACAGGGCGTATGAGGCGAACGGACATTTTCATTAAGGTATCCGTCTGTCTGGCTCACGTTTTCCATGTCGCATGCTGTCGGCTATGCCAGCGCCAGTCAGTGACGCAGCTCAAGCAGCTGCTCGACAACCAGCTCCACACGGCGAGGACCCTCTCTGTGACATTGAAAGGCCGCTGGTACAAGCCAAAGTATCCCGACGTGTTGACCGATGACATCGGAAACTTTACGTTCTTCCAGAACTGCACAAATTTCAAAGGCGACCAGGACGTCCCCCCCGCACTAGTAAGTCTTGGCTCTCGAATGCAAATACACTTATGAGTACTGTCTTAACAAATAGTAGCACGGTGCACACCCAGCCAATAATTTCTGGTCTGATTTTTTTTTCAAGCAGAAAATTTATATTGTGTGCAACTGAATCAGAAAACGAATAAAAAAACAGGAATGTGCGAGGAATTAAAATATCGTAATCAGTTTTCCATGATATTTAGGAGCCGTCTGGGGCAAATTTAATATCGGGCGGGGAGCTTCTGGGTCTTCGAACTTGTAAATTTCAGCTACAAGTGCATAAAGAATGGGCATGAATTAGGTATTGAGATAAGGTTTCATAACGCGCCTAAGACATTTTTCACACCTTACGTGACATACTTCGTTGATGCAAGTCAGACGCCCATTCGCCGCTTGCGGAAACATCTGTACTTTTTCTAAGCTTCAGAAAGAGCCGATGACGTGCATTCCAAACGATACATGAGTTATGTAACTGAGTTTCGGGCATTTTGACTTCTTAAGTTAGTTTAGACTTTTCAAGCATTAGCTTTAAAGGGACACTAAAGGTTACCAGAAAGTCAAGTTAAAGTGATAAAGCAATGCTCTAGAACGTCTTAGGCGTCAATATATTCGCGAACAGAGCTTTAGTAACCGAGAAATTGAGGTAAATGCATGACACGATTTGAGACCCCCCAGCGACATTCCAGTACTAGCCCGACGACGAAAGCACTCCTCATCATAATTTAAGTCACTATACTCATCTACTCGTTTTAAAAAGATAATTTCATTAGATTATAAGACGGAAGAAAATGCTACTTGTCTACTTCTATTCGATTCTGAGAAAAAATAACATTTTGACGTTACCGTTGAGTAGTATGGGTGATCGAAAGGTTTCGTTTTCGCTCGACTCTGCGCGCTCGACTTTGCGCCGCGCGCGCTTTGGAGTTTCAGTTGTTTCTTTTTCGCGTCGTGCTGCGGTTGTCCTGCTGGCTCGCGAAACTTGCATTTGGAACATGCAGCGAGAATGCCACGTCCATGTGATGTCGTGGGATGCGCGAACGGTCCGCGGAACTTGGCCAAGGGCAGTTGCAGCGGCGAATCCAACGTTACTTATCAATGCCAACGAGTGAACCTCTCCTGTCGAAGTGGTTAAGTGCCGTACCTCTGCCACAGCGCGCTGGCAAAGAGCCGAAAAATCACGTAGTGTGCTCGCTGCACTTTCGTCCAGAGGATTACGAGTTCAACGCCGACTTACTGAAGTCTCGTGAAGTGCCTTTCAAAGCAGGCCGACGTCGTAGTAGTACGCAACGACGCCGGCAGCGCGAGCCCTCAACAGCAGGTCACGTTCATCAGTGCTTAAATCGCTGAACTCGACCCAGCATCGCGAGCTAATGTGTCGTTGTCAGGGTCATCCATTGCAACGATCGTCGAAGAAGAAGAACGAAACTTTATTAGTAGAAAGAACTTCGTTGCCCCTAAAACGGGGTAACGCCGTGTGGTCGGGCCCCTATTCCAAGGCACCGCTGGCCCTCGCCATCCTTTCTGCCCTCCGGACGAGCCTGAGCTGATCCCCGAGGGCGGAGCTGGATAGCAATGCCTCCCACCTTGCTCTCGTGTTATTATCTTCTTGTTCTTCTGTGTGAGCTGTGCACTCCCATGTGATGTGGTAGAGCGTTGGTGTGCTCCCACACCACGGGCATATGTCCTTGTATGCTGTTGGGTAGTATATGTGCAATTTATGTAGGTTTATGTATGTGTCCGTTTGGAGCCTGCGTAACGTCGCTGAGTCCACGGCTGAAAGGTTCCTATGCGGGGCTGGGTAGAACCTTCTGAATTCCCTGTAGTGTTGCAAGATCGCTTTATAATTTGGATCGATGGGTGTCGGGTCCTCTACGATGTTGCCATGGGCAGCTCGGCAATTAGTGAAACCTCGAGCCGCCTCATCTGCATGGAGGTTCCCAGTAACACCCTCGTGTCCCGGGGCCCATGTTATCGTTTGGGTATACCTGATGTCAAGGTCTCTGTTGATTTCGGTAAGTATCCGGCGTGCCTTCGCGCCGATTTGTCCCCTCTGATAGTTCCTACATGCGGCCTGAGAATCCGTGACTATTGTTAGTGGAGCATTGCGCTCTATGCCTTCTCTTATAGCTAAGGCGATGGCTATCTCTTCGGCTTCTAAAATGGTTGCTCGGGAAACCGAAGCACAGGCCGTGATTTTCCCTTTACGGTTTACGACAACTGCCACCATGTTCTTTGCGTTGGCCTGATATGGTGAAGCATCCGTGAATCGTGCAGTGTCCAAGTATTTTGTAGTTTTGTCTATGTATTCTGCTCTAGCTTTTCTCCTTCCTGCGTGTAATGTCGGATCCATGTTTTGTGGTATTGGTGATACCCCATATAAAGCTCTAATCTGGCAGGGTAGACCTTTGGCGTTTTGATATATTTGTATGCATTCTCCAAGGCCGATTCTTTGAAGAAGAGCTCTGCCGACTGTCGTTTGCGCCAATCGACTCCTCTGCGCTATGAGTTGGGCTTCAGCCAGCTCATCAAATGTATTGTGGAGGCCGAGGGCTAGAAGTTTCTCATTTGAAGTGTTGCGTGGCAACCTCAGGGCTGTCTTATATGCCATCCTTATTATTTTATCAGCCGTTTCTTCTTCCTCCCTGTTCATGGTATGGTAAGGTAGGGAGTACATTAGTCTGCTAATGACCAGGCTTTTCACAAGTCTGAGGGTGTCTTGTTCCCCCATTCCTGTCCGATTATGAGCCACACGGGCTATCATCCGGTTAATTTGTTGCGTTGTTTTTCTGATCGTGTTTAAAGTGTGTAAACATCTGACATTAGACTGCAGCCACATCCCCAACACTCTTACTATTGACCTCTCAGGAATAATTTTCCCTTCCAGCCTGATCTCGAGTTTGAGTCTCGGGTCAGTTCTTTGTTTTTTGGTTTTTGTGAGGCGAATGAGTTCTGACTTCTCCGCAGAGCACTGCAGTCCTCTTTGTTGCGTATAGTTTTCTATTATATTGGCTGCCCGTTGGAGCTTTTCCTCCTTCTCTCCCAAGTTGCCCTTGGTTATCCATATCGTTATATCATCCGCGTACAGGGAATGACGGACGTCGGGGATTTCTTGGAGTTTTTTAGCTAGTCCAATCATGGCTATGTTGAAGAGTGTAGGCGAAATCACCGCACCCTGTGGCGTTCCTTTGTTAGGAGGATGGATGACTTCAGATTGGTCGTTTCCTACTTTGATAACAGCTGTTCTCTGGTTGAGGAAGCTTCGGATGTATTGGTACGTCCTTTGACCGCAGCTGGTCTCTGCAAGTCCATCCAGTATCCCTTTGTGACTTACGTTGTCGAAGGCCCCTTTTATGTCGACAGCCATGACAATGTGTTCTCCTGCCTTGGGGACGTTCGTCAATACTTCCTCTTTTAAAAGCAGGAGTATGTCCTGTGTTGACAGATGTGGTCTGAAGCCAAACATGGTGTCAGGCATTAAGTTGTTTTCTTCAAGATGACGTTGGAGTCTAGTGTTTACTAATCTTTCGAACACCTTTCCTAGACATGATGTAAGAGAGATGGGCCTAAGGTTGTCTAAAGTAAATTTCTTCCCTGGTTTCGGAATCATGATTATCACAGCGTGTTTCCATTGCTGTGGTATCGTTCCTTTGACCCAATGGTCATTTATAAAGTTCGTAAGGGCTGTTATGGTTTCATCATTCATGTTTCTAATCATGGTATTTGATATTTGGTCCGCCCCTGCCGCTGTGTTCCGTTTTGTACTGGCGATCGCTGCTCTAACTTCTGCCACCGTGAAGAGTTCATCCATTTCTGGGTTTGGGTGTCCGGTGTAATCAGCTTGGTATGGGGGTATCGGGGCTTTGTTACCGAAGCATTTTCTATGGACTGCCTGAAGGAGTTCTTCTTTTGTGCCTGGGTACGAGTGTAGCAATCTCTCCAAGTTCTTTTGTCCTTCGCGTCTGGTTTTGAGCGGGTCAATCATTCCTCTGAGGATGTTCCACGTTCTTGCCGTCCCTAGGGTTCCATTAAGTGATCCGCAGAAGCGTTCCCAGTTGGCCGTTGTGAGTTGGTTAGCGTATTCCTCGGCCTTCTGGGTTATTTCTTTGATTTTCATTTTGAGTTTGCGGTTGCATTTCTGTCGCTTCCATCTTTTGGTCAGGCTTCGTCTTGCATCCCACAGATGCAATAGGTGAGGGTCCACTTCAGGTGTTTTGTCCGTCCTGGTGATCGTTTTGGTATGTTTCTGCTTTATATTTCGTATGCGTTCGCACCAATTATCTAAATCATTTATGTCCGTGGTTTGTTCTTTCAGCGATTCTCTGTACGCCCGTCAGTCTGTTATTTTAGCTGTACCTATTTGTTTGCGGATTTGAGCTGTGCGGATTGTGGTACTTATAATGCAATGGTCACTTCCTAGATTTTCGAGGGTGTTGCGCCACTCCGCATTTGGACAATTTTTGGTTATTGTTAGGTCCGGACTTGTGTCTGCGGAGATACTATTCCCTGTTCTTGTTGGCATTGCAGGGTCTGTTAGAAGTGTCATTCCGAGTGCTTCTATTTGTCCCATAATATTTTTGCCTTTATTGTTCTGGGTTGGATACCCCCAGCTTGAGTGCCTGGCATTAAAATCCCCAACTATCACTAGAGGTCTCCCCTTCGCCATTTTTGCTGTCTCTTGAAATAGTTTGTCGAACGTTGCTCTTTTCTGACTCGGCGGGCTGTAGACATTAATTATGAAGGCACTCTTTCCACTGGTGCCTTTATATGTGATTTCTGTTATTATATGCGGAATGTCCGTTCCTTCTATGGATTTGTGACATATTGCTGTGATTTTCTTGTCGACCAATGTTGCGACCTTCCAGTTTTCACCTTCGGTATTGAAGGTTTCGTATCCCTGTAAATTTGGGTTTGTTCCGGCTTCTTGCAATGCAATGATAGCTGGTGACCTTTTTTGTGTCATCACCAGCTGCGACAGTTGTCCCATTTTACGCCGGAACCCGCGGCAGTTCCACTGCCATATTTCGCACTCTTCGGAAGCGTGCTTTTGATGTTTAGGCATTGTGTGTCGCCTGGGTCATGGCCGACAGGCCTGGCCTGTTGTATACTTTCTCTGCTTTTTCTCTTATGCTACTGCCTGTGGCATGTTTTCTCAATGCTTTCGTAAATTCTATTTGTTGTGCCTGGATTTTCTTGTCCAGAGCTTCTAGTTTTCGATCTACCTGAATCATCACCTGCTCTATGATTGTGGGTATAACTTCTTTTATGGTTTCTTTCAATATCGACAAGGTAATTACGGTGTCGCCTTCTAAATTCGGTAGTTTTTGTCCTTTCTGTCCTGTCTGGACTGGTTTAGGTTCTTGTTGTGGTTGCTGCTTTTGTTGCTTTTTTAATTGCCTATTTTCTCTTTCTAGGTCTCCTATTCGCACTCGCATTAGCTCTAGTTCGCGTTCTAGGCGTGTGAGTTGTGTTGTTTGGTGTGGGGGTTGGGAGGCGATTGCTGCCCAGCTCACCTTGGTTTTGCCTTCCTTGTTCAGCGTCTTCTTCCTCTTCTGCTGTTGTTTTGTTGTTTGGCCCCTCTCTTGGCCACTGTCCCTGGAGTTGGAGTGGTCTCGGGAGCTGGACCTGGATCGGGAACTGGATCGGGACCTGGAACGGGCCCCGTCTGGTGATGCAGAGCCCTCACGGTCCGTGCTGAACCAGCGTCTCTTGAGGATTCCGTTGGCTTGTGGTCGGCGTAGGCGTTGCGACAGTGGTGGCCTGCCCCTTTGGGGGACCCGTTTGAGTTTCTTGGTGCACTCCGATGCCGCCGTGGGATGAGCCCCCCCGCACAGGGCACACTCTGGCTCACAGGTGTGGTCCTCAGGAGGGTCCCTTAGCCAACAATTGCTGCACGCCTTTGCCGTGGGCGTTGGACAAACGTCCGTTCTATGCCCCTTGCTTTTGCACAGTTTGCAGTATTGTCTCGTGGGCTGATAAGGCACACATGGCATTTCGCCACGGTAATAGTAGATGAAGCGTGGCACTATCGGTCCATCGAACGTTATCATTGCGGTTTCAGACTTGCCAAGCATCCGGGCTTGGACGATTGTCACTCCTTGAGTGCGCACTCGGAGATGACTTAAAAGTTCATCTTCTGGAGTTTCGCGTTCCAGTCCGTGTACCACTCCTTTAAGGTACCCTTCAGGGGTGGTTATGTAGGTGTTCATCGGATGTTTAGTGCCATTGAGCTCCAGCGTTTTGATCTTCACGATCTTCTCCGCCACTTGTTCGTATGGGGTACTTACAATGATTATGTTTGACCCGTTGCGGAGACGAAGCAGAAATTTATCGCTCCTGCAGGTCTCCGGGTCGCCGCTTGCACGTTCTATCGCTCGCGCAACATCGTAGATTTTAAGTTCTTTTACAACTAGCCCTGGCTTGGGACGCATGATAATTTTCATGTCATTTCTGGGCAGCGGCGCGGCGTGCGTTCGACGTCGGGCTCTTATAGACGCTACTCCGCGTTTAGCGCGCTCTCCCGCAGGCGCCTTGGCGTTGCAGCTGCTGTTGCCCTCACCGCCGCCTCGAGCTCCGCTGTCATCAGAGGCTGCTCGCACTTGTTTTCTTAAACCTTTTCGTGCTCGCAAAGATAGTGCAAGTTGCCACTGACCGTTCTTGGCTTCGTCGTCTTCCCTTGCTGAGTCTTTCTCCTCGTTCTCGTCGGCGTCGCTGGTTGATTCCCCCTGTATCACCTCGTCAGGTGAGAGGAAGTCCTCTTCAGCGTCGGCCGCAGATCCCGCTTGGTGTTCGATGGCTTGGTCATCCGTGTCCATGGTGTCCGGGGCTAGTTCCGGGTCGTTGTCCGTTGGAAGTTGGGCCGTGGCGGCGCTACGCTTGGGCCGGGAGCTGACTGCCGGGGGTCCGCGCTCCGCTACGCCGTTAGGCTTAGCGTGGCGGGCCGGCATGCTCGGGCGATGGTCTTATCTTCTTGGAAGAAGCCGGGTCCACTTGTCAAAAAAGGGGGTATCAGCGTGTTCCTGGTGTCTTCCTACACAAATCCTGGGAATTCCGTGGTGGTCACATTATTTTGACCGCTACTAGGCAAGATTATTGACGGAGCCGATGCGAACACGTCTGTACTCCTCGGCGCCACCTGGCGTCTCCGATCGTCGAAGTTGGCGTCATAAAATAAAGAACCAGCTTATCGACGTGCGCTTTCCCTTCCGCTTGCCACCATAGTTCCGCTTTCGCGCTGCTCTCGGCTCTGTCTTGGCTCTTTCTGGCCGCGCGTTTGCGTTTTGGGCAGAAAAGCCGTAGCGCCGTATGCGGGAGCCGCTTTACTCACCGACGGCGCAACGTCACTATGAGACCATGACGTCAATACTCCTCGATCGGAGGGCGGGTGATTTGAACTGCGCTAGAGGTACGCGGACGCTTTAGAACGCATTTTCTCTGGAAATAAGTCTCTTCTTCGCACGAAATAAGCGTTTCGAGGTTTCTGGGATGGTATTTCAACAGTCCACGTTGAGTTAATATTAACCTTTAGTGTCGCTTTAAGAGTGTCAAAAGGTAAAACTGTGCATGTGCGGAAGTGATATATATATATATATATATATATATATATATATATATATATATATATATATATATATATATATATATATAATTCAAGGAAATATTCTGTAGGTCCAGTGCATAGGTAGCTGAAGAAACGAAGGCGCACGCTTCTGTGTTTCGCAATCTTCTTCTTGCTCCCTCTTCTTTTATCCCACCATTATATATATATATATATATATATATATATATATATATATATATATATATATATATATATATATATATATATATATATATATATTTGGGAGCAAAGTGCAACTGGTGTTGCTCCGCTCCGACAGGCCCCCGTCAATTGTACATCGCTTCTCGAAGATGTAGGATATGTGTCGAATGAGCTCGTGAACCAGCACCTCATAATGTTGTGAACGCGGTTTAAACCGTGGATCCGGTTCTTCAAAGGGATGCGACGTATTGCTAACGCATTTCTCTCGCATTTACTGCTGAATCACTACCGATGTTTTTTTTTTGTTTGTTTGCTCGTGTGTCGCATATTCTCTGCGCGGCATTGTGATTCCTTCACAGGAATAATCAGGCCAGAAATGGGCAAACTTTTGCTGCGGAGATCACGCAACCTCTGCAAAGGAGATAATCTCCTAGGTTGACGTTCCTTACGCAACGCAGTGCATTTAATAGACGCCGCAGTGGAGGGCGTGCAATGAAGTTTTCAATGGCGATTCGTGTCCATTAGTAATTAATGTCTATTAGCATTCGTGTCAGCAGCATTCATTAGCAATCGTTGTCACGACTGATGCAGGGCTGGCGAGTATCTGGAGGCAGTAGGAAGTTATGAAGTTTCGACCTACTTTTCAGCTGCCCACGCCAGCGTTGCTTATGTTATAGGGTCGTTAGCTTGTGCTTACGGGTGCGTTACTATTCGCGAATGCGGTACGCGCAGGCATCGGCAGCAGCAGCCATTTGCGACCTCGCATTCAACCAGGCCTCATAAAGCTATTAATGCAATGGCCCGCAACGTAGCGGTTGGTGTCGCGGCGTGTGGCAGCAGCAGAATCCTGAACGGGCTCTTTCATTTTACGTCAACGAGATTAACCACGCCTTACCGAAACGCTTCTCAGGCGTTGTGGTTGAGTCGACTAATATTAGATGTTTCTGCAATTGCTAGCGCTGCCGTCCGTGTCACACTCTCGTGTCCCGGTATATCGTAAACTTAGTGCATGTAGCCTTCGGCATAAAGATTCCAATGAAAAAAAAATGCTACAGGGGAGCTTTGGCTTTGCGATAGTTCAGCTGTGTAGTCGCAATGATAGCTTTCATGTGCATATGAATTTGTCTAATCTTCGTGCTTGTGGCTTCAGACGTTCTTGTGGTGTTATTTGTTGAGGTTATTTTTTTTGCGAATTTCCAAGCAGTCGTGTATTTCTAAATGCATGTAGACAAGAAGTGTTTGCGGACAGGAATAATCACTGCAAATGTTTTCACTCACAAAGCGACATTTTGTAAATAAGCAGTTTTCAAAGCAATGAAGTCGTCTGAAGCCAAAAAAGGACGAAGTTGAGCCAAATCTATATAATACGCGTAATTCACATACTGGCACAGTCGGTGTAGTGGCAGCTTCCGTTAGACACCCGCGCCAGAGTTCAGTGTAGTAATGTTTACAGAAAACTGTATGCGGCTAGGATAAAGCTTTCTCTATAATATCTTCGTCTTCCGTGTACAGTTTTTAATGCGTTCCTTATCGGCTTTGATTTCTGCACACAATCAGGTTTGCGACATGTCCCTAGACACAATAGAGAAGAACTACATATACGAGAAGGACCAGCGGGCTGGCATCTCGTTCGACAAGGTACTGCTACGCACCCTTACGTTGGAAACTGAGAAGAGCCTTAAAGAAAAGGTAGGCGATCAGAGCGTTGCATTCTCCTTAAGTCCATTCCGTGCGTACTAGTAGTAATAGTAGGTGCTTTAACGGCAAGGGCTGAGGCGAGGGAAATGAAGGGCCAGGTCAGGTGTAGGGCAGGATGCCGGCAGCTTCCTGGGCGTGAGTTGGAAGGGCCTGCAGGGTGTACTCGACGCGACGTGGCAATCTAGTCCACTACTCATACGAGGTTGCGGCTTTCTTTTTAATCGGCCATGGCGTGGCACGTCCATAGTGGAAGTATCTTTTTCTTTCTACTGCGAATGTGGACCACCGTTACGCAGGCGGGGGCCTCTCCATTTACACGCTCCATTACGGAGTGTGGAAGTCCTCGTTATAATTCTACTCCTCTTTAACAACTCGGAATTGTTGAAAGTTGGACAGTTGACAGTTGGAGTGGCTTAACTGATGCATTCCACTCCTTCAATTCCATTGAATCAAGCGCTTTGCTTATAATTCTTTACAACTTCTAGTCTCAACAACTTTACCAATAACGTTACGCACAATTCTTCTTGCCCGTACGTAACAATATTCTGTACCTTAGAGAAACAAGTGAATTGTTATGCTTTGTAGAACGATCTTTTTGTTTTGTATTTGCTGGCGTAGTTTAAAGAGAACCTTCCTTTTTCTTAGTACACCTCAGTGACCACCGGTTATCGCGCCATCTGCGTACAGGGAAGTGTGCGAAAAAAAAAAGAAACATGGCGCGCGTAGCAAATCACCGGGGTCTAGTGCAGTGTGCAATCACTTGCGACTTCGCTTTTCGCTTCCATCCTGGTGTCGTAAAGTAAGCATGCTCTTGCTAAGTCAAATCATTCTTGGAAACATAAAGCTGCTGTGTTTACGCGCACTTAAACCATGTAACGCAAAATAAGGAAATTTTACGGGTCTGCAGAAGTGCAGAATACCTTGTTGTTTATAATAACCGTAGCAGAGTTATTTTTCAGTGTCTGCCTACAGGTAGAAATCTAAAAAAAAAGTATTGAGTAAAAAATTGACAAATGTAACAAATTAGCCTATTCCATTTTAAGTTAATTGGCAAATATACCGGTTTTGTAGACGTGATTAAAATAGACGATTAGCATTCCACGTCTACTTGCTCATTTCATTCCTAATGCATTCCGGAATCTTGGGCTCTCAATTCATTCCCATTCCGTTTGCCCGAGTGGTGCCGTGATTCCAGCTACATTCGTGGATATATACGGGCGTTTGAAAACTCGAATGATTCAGGAATCGTCCCGACTCCGGCGCTGCGAGTCCGCAACTGCGATATTGACCCACAGTTGGGGCGACCGGTGGTGCGCTTCTGTCACCGGCTGAAGACGGCTGCTGTATTCGCAGCGTTGGCGCGTACCTGTAGCGCAGTGCGCAGAGTAAAGAGCACCGACTGCAAAAATTTTAAGACAGGCGATGACGCTGACTTGATGCCCGCGCACTAGTGCCACCACGTGATAACAATGAATTTTAAACTGGCATTACCTGTAACTTTCTTTTTTCATTGAGTAGAGGTCCTGTAGCTAGAAGAAACCCTCGAAAAATATACTGGCAACCCTCAAAGCACCGCAAATGACCTGCTACAACTTTTCTGCGAGCAGGTTTCGATTTCGTTTCCCACGAGGTGTGCCGTGGTGTCGTGACGCAGTAAAGTGGTCACGTGGAAACGGGACACGGCGACGTTTTTGGCAGATGCCCGGGTTCGCTCGGCAGTTCGCTATGCTGTATACTCTGGGCCATGCAAAAAAAAAACAAAAAACAAAAAAAAAGTTGGCAGCATAGCGGACGAACGAGTGAGCCTGCATGTGTCCCATAACATAGCGAGGTTGTGCTACCACGTGACCACCTTCTACGTCACGACAGAGACGAACCATATGGAAAACGGAACAGAAAGTTGTTCGTAGAATTTAAACCTCTTATAGTAAATTGCTTAGGGCGCTCTGAGGCTTGCCCGTATTTTTGTGATGGAATTCTTCGGGTCGAAGAACTTCGTTTAAATCAAAAAGGCGTTAAATTTCATCTGGACTTTCACCGCTGGAAATCAAGCATTGTGCTCCAAGTAAGCGCAGACAGGATCACGAAAACACGCTTTAATAGTGCGCTGAACTTTCGCGCTTCTTTAGGCAATCGCTGTCGCTAGGACTGGCTTGCTTGTTCATCCATCTCTTTAAGCTACCGAACAAGCTGGATATTTCAACATCAGAGGGCCCCTTTAACAGGTAATTTTTACCTCGCGAGAATTCACGCATTCAAATCCTGGTCATTCCGACGATCCCCGATGTGGACGTTCGCGAAAAAACGCACTTTTCAAGCGAAGGTTTCCCTAGCTGAGCACTGTGGAACTTTGGTGACCGTGGCTGCTGCTGTTGCTGGTGCCTGACTGAATAGTTTTCTCACACTCAGGACCCCAGCCCTCGCACGAGTCAGCTAAGACGCAGCCCCATCCGCACTACGCCTACCGATGGGCGGGTTTACAGTTTCCTAGGCAATTACGCAACGAAGCAGCAAACGGTACATCAATGTCATCGCTGCATCGAATAATTATGCGCATTCGAGCGCATAGTTCCTATATCGAGGCAAAACTTTTAGAAGCCTTCTCTCTCGGGGTTAGGCCTGTCTGCACGCGTTCACTTTCTTGCCGAGTGAGGTATGTCGGTTTGTGGACTTCTTGCGATAGCAAAGTAGACTGACACCGCAGTTGGCTTGATAATAAGTGCTGACTGTTTTGTGAGAAGGGCGAACGCAGTGACGTCATTAGTAACGTCCGTAACGCTGTGCCCGAACTTTTTGGACGGTGTTTACGTACATGTCGGGCCGACTAATACATTCTAAAAACAGCTGCACCCTTTGGGGTGTATGTCTGCCACACAACGATAATCGTCGTTTGTCTTGCTTGCGTTTCCTTTCTTGAAAACGCTGGGCTCGATACTTTCCGGTCGAGAATGCTCAGTCATGCGTTAACGAGCACGACGTTCGTGACTTGGAAGTACCGGGCTCGCAGCGTTAAAGAAAGGAAATGCGGGCAAGAAAGATGGTGATTATCGTTGTGCGGCAAATGTACACCCCAATGGGTGTAAACATTGTCTAGAGTGTACGCGGGTGCGACGTACGCGGTCGCGCCAAAAATTTCTAGCGCCCTTGGACGCTTTTAGCAAGACGCATGCAGAGCTTATTGCAGCACAAAACTGTGCTGTCCGTAAAGAGAGCCGCCACTGAAATTACGTCACTTTAAGATAGGAGGCGCTAACGTCGTTTTGCGCAGTTTAAAGGTCTGATAAGATTTAGAATAAAAGGTTTGGGCTGTGAATGAAATCTCTTACAATTTATTTATGAGCGGGCCACTGCAATTCCGAAAAAAAAGAATTTTGAAGAATCATTCAGTCAAGAACGCAATACCTGGTCTGAGCAACCTTGGCTGTTAAATATTATACAGCATCTACCTTGTACATACGGTGTATGTGGAACATGACGGCGATGCCCACGGCGATAATTCGACTGCCTGGTGCGTTCGTCTAATTGCCTATCGCAGTAAGGTGAATCGCTGACGGAGAATCACGTGGGACTAGTGGCGGAGGTTAACGTCTCGCTGATTTGCCGGCATCAATAAAGGATTAATAAAAATCGCGGCCCTCGGTGAAGCCCCTCTGTTCTCGTTCTTACATAACGAGGATCTTGAATCCGGCAACATTGTTGCCTTTGGGTAACATATACGGGTTTCTTTATCAGTTGCCTTCACCCAGAAAGCTCACGTACACGTGACGCCTGCGTCGAAAAGAATGTTCCACATCGGCCACCAAGGTTTGAGTGGTGGCGCTGGCTAACACTGCCAAGGTTACTTCTAGTACTAAACACATAAGTACCCAATAAAGTTGATGCGATATGGCGAAGAGACAAACAGTAAACTTTGACAAACATCTTATTTTGGAACAATCGTCACCACTGCTTCGTGGTCACTGATGTACGGTCAAATTTTCAGTTTTGACTGCAGAAACGTTCTTGGCCAACGTAAGATCAATACACGTACCATGTGTGGCTGTTGGCTGAGTGGCATCGGTGAAGCACATCAAGGCAAAGTCGTTGGCGACGAACTGGACAAACCATCTGTTTTGTGGCTTGGAAGTGCCCACGTTAAAATCAACGATGACTGGTGTGATGTGGTAACTTGGCAGGGCCGTGAAGCGCGTTCGCATGAAAAACTCGATGTCCGATCTGGCCGTGTTAAGGGAGATGTCCTTATGGGACTATGAGCCATTGATGATAACAGCTTTTGACATATTATTCTTTATGATGCATTTTTTTTCTTCCTTAGAGGGTTATGAGGCATTACTGATGATGATAGTTTTTGCTAGAAATTTCCTGTCCGCGGACACAATTGTGCCGTTAGGGGATAGCGGTAGTCAGCTTCGCTGTGGTATGTTACTTGAACTTGTCAAAAAAGAGATATGGATAAGATGCCACTCTCGGCAAAAATATAAAAAATAAGAGCAATAGAAATAACAAGGAAAAAGAAACAAGGCAAAACACGCACGTATCAACAAAAGCAACTAGTTGTAAAAGATCCTTATATGTTTTCCAATTAATTTTGTTGGACTATATTAGCGTTAAGATCATACCGCTCAATTACCGCTCGAAGAAAGAGAGAGTGCCTACATGTATTGTTTCGGTATTTAAACAAAACTGATGTACATTGATGTCGGCGTCGAGTAGACAGATCCGAAGAAAACCTAACAGAGTTTATTGTCTGGCGGCTCAGAAGGGTCTCGACTACTCAAAACATTAACCCTCCGTGGTTGCTCAGTGGCCGTGGTGTTGGGCTGCTAGGCACGAAGTCGCGGTATGGAATCCCGGCCATGGCGGCCGCTTTTTCGTGGGGGCGAAATGCCAAAAATGTCACGTGTGCTTGGATTTACGTGCACGACAAAGAAGACCAGGTGATCAAAATTTCCGGACTCTTCCACTACGGCGTGCCTCATTATCAAAAACTGGTTTCGGCACTTAAAACCCCATAATTTAATTTTTAACTTAAAACATTACATTCGGAATACGAAGGATTTCGAACAACCGCACACCCGTATACTTTCACACGTTGGCTTGCCTATCTTTTTTGCAGCTCTGCGAATTGAAGAATCCTTTGGGGATCGATTTCAGCCTCGCAGTGTACGACATCGATTTCGACGCCCCTGATGTGCTTTGTTCCACCCTGACCATCCGCGGTTCATACCGGCGCTTGCAGATGGTCAACAAGCTACGAAATTTATTCAGGGATCGCTTCCGGCAAGCCACACATCTCAGGCAATGCAAAAGCATAAAAGTCTGACTGAGACGTCATGGGGCGAAACGATGCGTCACAATGCTCCACGCATTGCATATCGACAGACGCACGTCGGACATATGTTTCACACGCCTTATATATAGTTTCCTGCGCTATTGCCAGTGTCTAGCCTTTAAGTGTTACAAGCACTACATTTGACACAGGACTCTTCATTATTTGATATAATATTGTTATGATTGTTATTTTATAAATTTCTCGTTTCTTCTCATTTGCCACCTGTTTCTCTCGCTAGAAGCGAAAACCGGGCTTTTCTGGCTCTTCGCTCTCCTTCGCGCATGCGCATTGTAAGGTTGCAGCTGCGCTGTGAGCAGCTTAGTACAGTTCCAATTTAGAGCCCTTGTCCTGATTCCTCGTTTTTTGTGTGTCCCGTCTTGAGCTACTGCACTGATGTTTCTTTCACATTGTGCACATGCGCGATGGGAACAGTGTCACATCGCCCGTGACCAGCTGGGAAATGTGATAACGCTACTGCGGCATTTGCCCACCACGTGACACCGTAGAGAAAGAAGTTAAACAAGACCGGACACGGTGAAATCTGGCAACAGTAAGTCCGTCCCGCCCTTGTGTTACTCCCATTCGTTAGTTCACGGGAGCATCGAAAAAAATAAACAAGAATGGGAAATGAACTTTCAGATAACGTTCCATTTTTTTTCTTTTCCGCTAAAGCTAAAAAGGTTTTCGTATAAATGAACTTATAGTTTGCGACTTATTTCAACTGCGTTACCTAGCAACAAGCCAGGCGCGGCAGGTGCATGCGTCATGCGCCAGATGGGCGGTCGAAGCCAGCGAGGCCGGTTGCGCATGTGAAGTTCGCCTGTAGGGCGACCTGTCTCTTTTGTGTGTAGACAGTCTGTCGGGCTCCTGACGTATTGTTGCCTTCCTTCTGCGCTTCTACACGACACCACTGCACTACTGGACTGCGGAAAGGTGCGAAATTTTGTTTGATCGTCTATAACTGTGCAACAGTGACTGGCGTTCTGTCGCTGGTCGCCCACTCGCTTGTCAGCCGCGTTCTGATGGGGTGGACACACACACACGCACACGCACACACACATACACACACACACTTTCAGGCCTTTCTCCCATGGCCGCCCGCCGCTTCTTTTTTCTCAATACCAACCTTGGACGTGCCTGGATATATATGCACAGGGATGTACAAGTTTAGCCTTACGTTTGTATGGCACAGACAAACCCACAGTCAGTGGCGCTGTCCTATTGCGAGTCAAATGTGTATGGTTTCACATACATTTTCTCCTCTGCTTAAGCGGCAATTCCTCCTGTTCGTGAGCCCATTCCAGCATACCCCAGCATTCTAGCATACCCATATACATAGCATTGGCACCTGCTTCACCAGAAGCGTACTGCACCAGGAATATACTGGTGGTATTTTGGAACGCCACCAAATTTTAAGAAACTGAACAATCTAGATCGTCCGGGCATTGTTATTATCATCCGTGCATTCATATGGTTGCTTCCGGATTGTTAGCAAGTTGAGCAGTTGTGTGCATAATTCACGTAGTTACATTAGTTATCTTTTAAACAGTTGATTTTAGGTGGCTACAGCAAATGAATAGTTTGGAGCCCGTCTTCGAGATTGTGTAGCTGAGTGAATATATGTTTATTAAACATGCTCCTGTAAGAGCCAAGAACAAATATTACGGAAATAAACGCTTTCTGAAAACGTAACTGATGTGGAAGAAAATCGTCGGAAACACTGACCCGCCCATTCGCTACCTTTTGTGATATTTAATCAAGGGCACCACTCAGTGAGCATATTCCTTGCCGCCAGACAACTATCGATTTTTAATCGCATCGTTTTTCCATAGACCAGCAGTTTCAAGTTGAAATCTCAATGCAGCCATGAACTTCAGCTGCGGTAAGCTCGCTTGGTCACAGAAACGATGCACGATTCAATGATGGTGCAGATTTACTGCGTCATTGCCCCCAAGACAATGCGCTGCCGCCGACAGAAGCAAGATAGCGAAGGTGAACCGCTTAGGAGTATCTCACGGGGCTGTGCCGACCGAGGTTGAAAACACTGACGTCACAGGCACTTTCTTTTTTTCTTTTGGCGGTCTCGTTTTCAGAGAGAGATAACGCTATAAATGCCGTGTCATTCACTTTTGTCTCGTGGACTTGAATATAAGTTTATGTGACCTCCACATTACGTTTGTTGTGAAGTGGAGCTGTAAGCCGGAAAATATGGACACACACACACACACACACACACACACACACGCACGCACGCACGCACGCACGCACACACACACGCACGCACGCACGCACGCACGCACGCACGCACGCACGCACGCACGCACACACAAATTCATAAGTACCCACTCACAAATTATATATTTAAATGCGTAAGCATTTCTATGCCTACCCTGGAGAAAACGTATCCGTCCGTCCGTCCGCACTTTCGTCTATTTCGTAAGACGAATCGGTACAAGGAAATTAATGTAAAAAGTAGAGAAAAAAGCGTCGGTGGTGGTTTTTGAGTAGTGAATAAGTAGATGGGTGTTGAGGGGTAGAATGGGTCTTAGCATGCTCGATAACAGGTCGACGCTGATGCATAAGGTGTTAAAGAGCGATAAGGGCATACAATGGTCGGAGCAACTGTGATCAGGTTAATAAGCACCCATGAGGGTTGATGAAGGTTGGATCAAGTCCAAGCAGATTGATCAGGACCAATAAGAGTTCATTAGTGTCGGATCATACCAGATAAGGTCGATAAGGACAGATAAGTGTTGATAAAGATTGGATCAATTGCGATAAGGTTGATACCTACCGACTAGTGCTGATAAAGCTCGGATCAAGTCCGATGTTGATAACAACCTATAAGGATTGATAAGGGTTTCACATAGTGTGATAAGGTTGATAACGAACGATAAGGGTTGATAATGGTTTATATTAGTCGGATCAAGTTTCATAACATTGATAATGACATAGGGCTGCGTGGAAATGAGCAAGTGGCACAATGCTTACGCTTATTTTGACAGCTCCCCAAAGGAGTTCCTGTGTGAATTCTTTTGCTTAGTGCTCACTCGAGCTTAGGCTCACCGAAATTATACTGAGCCGGGATCACTCGGACTCAGCTATACTCAGCTAGGCTCGGCCAAATTCCAACTCAAGCTCTCTCGGACTGAGACTCACTAGAACTCTGCTCAGTCAGGCTAGCTCGCAGTCAAACTCATCAAAATTATACTCAGCCGGGACGACTCGGACTCACTCACTAATACCCAGAAAGGTCTCCTTGGCGCACAGATCTCACGAACTCGGCCCTTCTCTTGAGTTGGACTTATCAATGACAAAAAATATCTTCATAGCAGGCTAAGGTATTAAGAATGAAGAGGGATTACGAACGCTAATGATTTAGAAAAGAGTGTGCACGAGAGTCGTTAATATGCAAGAAATTTTCTTGTTTCCTGTTCATCAAGATTTGTTGTTGGAACCAAATAACTATGACGCTTGACCTTGGCAGTGCTGGATTTATTTCGCCTAATGATATAATTTGCAAATTCCAATTGTTTGTGCACGCGTACGCGCCTGCGGTGCGCACACGCTTTTGTTTCTGTGAAAGCAGTTCGAGAGAGATCAGCGTCCTTTCTTTCCAGCAGTTTTTTTTGGAAAAATAAACACCGATGACCGTGCACGGCCTACTCCTGTAAACTCATCGCACAGATTGGTTCCGGAGAGAACGTCGTGGGGCGGCATGATAGGAGGCTGGCTTGTTGAGGTCAGCTGCTCTGCGTCGCGGTCCCTGCTGTTTGCATTTTCTCGTCGGTTAAGGCACCATGCCTACGCGCGAAAGCTACGTCGGAGACGTACAATCCATCTACGATTCACCGGAGCAATGCCGAAAGTTCGCTTCACGTCGCTTTCCTCGAAGGTGGCGCTGGACGCTCGACTTTGGAATGACCGGTTGCTCCACAGAGGCGACGGCAGTACCACTCATCATAGGCAATGCCACAAGCGTTGCTTAGCAGCCCAATTAGCAAATGAGGAGTGCCACGATGCCAGATCACGCTCAACGACAGCCACCGCCGCTTCCGCGCCAAGGCTATTATCGCCCAAGGAAAATTTGGAATACGCTTAAGCTTCGCCTTTAGGAGTGGAACGCGCGAGCATTCAAAGACCAGTGATTGCTTCTCACGCTTCATGGCAGCTGCAGCTTATGTAACCGTAATGTTCATGTGGAAGCGATCGCGGCGAACGCTTTACACGAAGGCGAGCTTTTGGCTCTTTATTTTTTCTCCTCCTCCGCCTCCGCGCGCCGCTGCCGGCTGATGGATGGATGGATGGATGTTATGGGCGTCCCCTTTGGAACAGGGCGGTGGGTCGCGCCACCAAGCTCTTGCTATTATACTGCGTAATGTCCTACCTAGGTAACAAAGAAAGAGAGGAAAAAAGAAAGACGTACGAAGAATTCCCATAACCAAATTTTCTGCCGCCTATTGTTAACTTTGTTTTGTACGTCTCCGTTTTTTTGTCGTTTCCCTACTTCCGCTAATCCTCCAATCGCCTCTTACTAGTCCTTTCAAGGGCTTCACCGAGGCCAGTGGTGCCTAAATCGACCGCTGGGCAGATGTTTTCACATTCTAATAAAACATGCTCCATCGTTTTCCTAGCTTTACCGAAGCAAGCACATGATTCCTCTTCCTTCTTATATCTCGCTTTATAGATGCCTGTTCTAAGGCTTCCCCAGCTCGCTTTGAAAAGTAATGAGCTTCCCTCATAAAGTATTTCTTTCGTGATTTAGTTTTTTCCTCTTAAGTAATTACTAATGGCAGGTTTTCTTTTCCATTGTCGCCACCCATTGGATTATTTCCGCCTCTCTGACTTTCCTCTTAACGTTCTTTGTTGCTGTGTTGCTGTGCGCATACATGCTGGTAAGCGTCTTTGTTATTTTCCTCCACTGTGAATCAATGTTTTTTCTGTGCAGATGCGTCCACACTCTCTCAGCCCATTTACTTTCTTCCATATTCCTCAGTCGTTCTTCATACTCAATTTTACTGCCACCTTCTCTCACTTCAAAACTGGCCCAGCCCATATCACCCTGCACAGCTTCATTTGTAGTCTTCCCGTGAGCGCCAAATGCGAGGCGTCCCACTGACCTTTGGTTCCCATCGAGTCCTAATTGTACCCCTCATTTAAATCCAACAACGGCATTTCCAAAAATAACTCTTGGAACGATTGCACCTTTCCACATACCTCGGATCACTTCGTACCTATTGTAACCCCGTAGCGCTCCGTGTTTCATTATGGCTGCCCCCATTTCTCTTCCCCTTTACTGTTATTTTTTCCTCTGTTTCCATATATCTGTTGGCTTCCTTTATCCATATACCAAGGTATATATAGTCTCTTACTCGATGTATATTCTGGCCCGGTATTGCCACTGTCTCTTCACTGTTTGCATTGAATACCATAACACGTGATTTTCTAACACTAAATTTCATACCTAAATTCTCGCTTTCCTGTCCAGAGATATTAGCCAGACGTTGCAAATCATTTTGCTTGTTAGCTAACAGGTCAATGTCGTCGGCATAAAATAAATCTGGGAGCTACTGCTCTTTTACTGTTCCTGCCTGTTTGTATGAGAGTATAAACCCGATATTACTTGCTTCTAGCGCCCTCTCCACCCTCACCATGTACATCATAAACAGCAGTGGTGATAAAGGGCACCCCTGCTTCAAACCCTTGTTGATATCAACTTTCTCCTCCCTTCTCATCCCTTCCCATTCAACGCAAATGGTATTTTCTACGTAATTGGCTCGCAAAAGCTGCAGACGATCGTACCCTAAGCCTTCCACTTACATGTTGAGTTCTAGGTTGTCATAGGCTCCTGTAATGTCTAAAAAGGCAATATGTAACGGACTTCATTCCTCTCTTGATATTTCAATACACTGAGTAAGAACAAATAAGTTATCGTCAAAACTGAAGCCATTCTAAAGGTCTCTCAAAGTTATATTATTCTGTGCCCATGGTTGCAGCTTTGATTGCCTGCATTCCTAGCCTGCATATGACCGATGTAATGGTCAACAGTCTATACGAGTGAATTCTATCTTTCTCCCCCTTACCTTTATAAATTAAATTCATTCTACTTTGTCGCCAACTGTCTGGTATTCGTCCACTTTTAAAGTTTTTTTCACTGCTTTCACCAGAGCTTCCTTTCTCAGTAAGCAACAGGCGTTGGTGGTGGCGTCGTCGGAAAACCACTGAAATATGGGCGGATACAACTTGAGACGCGTCACTCATTTAGAAATTCGCTACCTTTCGCTGAATATAGGAAAGGAATTGTCGGAACAAAGTCGCATTAATCACATTGATATCTGAATGAAATATAAACATATAGCGAGAAAACGTGGTAGTCAAAGGGCGCCGTATTTTACGATGGAGGAAAAGTAGTGCGGCCACCCACCGGGTACGCCAGTTTGTTTCTTGCTGCCACACGGGGTACGTCAGTCCCCTCAGTGTGCCGTATTCTGTGAATTTGTGGAGACATAGTGCTTGCTGTAGCGATGGTTGGGGGAGGGGGGGGAGAGGAGGGGGCATTGAATTCGTCATGCCGAACAAGTGCTTGTCGCGCAGTGCCGTGGAAATTACGGTTCGAAGTGCAAGAAGAGCGCCTTCAGATTTCCTCAAGACGTGTAGCTGCGCAGGAAACAGGTGCGCGCACTATTCATTCATTCATTCATTCATTCTTTATTTACATCATATTTTACAAAATACAAAAGCCTTACTGGACCCATAGCCATTGACTAGTCCCGGGTCCGTAGTGAACTTAGGCTATAAAACTTAGGCTATCTTTTCCATATGTAGGCACACTGAGTATTCGCTGACGACCTGCCTTATCCAGCATTCGCTTTTCACATACTGCGAAAAGACGACGTCCATAGTGTCCGCGGAGTCCCAGAGTACCCGACACTCTTTGCCATTCACCATTAGGACCGTCGTGTATGGCTTCAGGAGATCGATGTTTGTTTGTTTGTTTCCGATACCCTCCGGGTACAAATAGATTGCAGAGGAGAAGTGCATACATAGTAATGGTGGGCACGAAAAATAATCACAGAAAGAGCGAAGCTTTATACTGAATAAATATACAAAGCAGTATACGAAGCTGCACATACGAAGTATTATACAGAATAATTACATACCGCCGCAGAGTAAATTACACACGAGAAAGTGTAGTGTGGGACTAAAGTTTGATAGGGCATTTGTAAAGGCAATTGAATGAGCTACGTCCTGTATGAAGGCAGGTGAGGGAGTCCACTTCCTTGCGGTTATTGGGACGAATTATTGCGAGCCTGCAGTAGTTGAAAAATATGGTATGTTAACCTTATGGGGATGATCAAGCCGGCGTGAGTGCTTATGTAAGTGAATACTGGCCTTCTCTTTGGGCAGTTTTAGGCCTCCTGAACGTGTGGTTTATATCCATACACTGTGATATTCATACAGGGGTAAATGGAGATCGCAGGGAGAGGCCTTCGTCCCGCAGTGGACATAATATAGTATGATGATGATGATGATGATGGTGGTGGTGGTGGTGGCGGCGGTGGCGGTAGTGGTGGCGGTGGCGGTGGTGGTGGTGGTGGTGGTCCATGCTTTTCCTAGAGCCGTCCTCAGCTCACCTCGAGCTTGCGAAGGTCGTGTCTCCCAGAGCCACGTTCTCTGGTCCACCGATCTCAGCTCGTGCGGACTACCTTCTTGATCTCACCGCTGCCAACGAGTTCGTTGCGGCTCGAGGTGGCGTTTGGGCAAGGAATCAACCAAGCCCATTGATGAGTACGTCCGGTAGTAGGAATGACGGAAAAGTTTATTCTGCATAATCTACACTGGCTCCAGATGCGGAAGCCCACTCCATGCAGGACCCTCCAGCCAGAACACGTCAGCATCACCTCTCCTTGCACCAAAAGCTTCCGCTTCCGTCGTGTTCCCCAGGAGACTAGACTAGGGAACCTGGTGACTGTATCTCGGCCAATCACAATCGTTGAATCGGTCGCAATATCCCTCCCACGATGTTACACCGTTCCGCCTCCTATGTTGCACCTCCGCCCCCGCATTTGTCGACGCTATTCCCCAAGTAGCCTTCGAAGTTGGCCCCTTTCATCAATTAGTGCAGCTTGTGAGCGTCAGGTTGAGACAGAGGGCTCTTTTGTTGACCCGTCAGCAGTCGGTGTCACCGCTGCGTCGACTTCGGGGTAGGCGCTGATGAAAGGGGGGAGGGGATTTCGCCTCGGGGAGGGAGGGGGATGGGGGAAGACCGAAGGAATGTGCTCTGCAGTGTTGAGATGTAATACATGCGACGGCGTACGCAGAAGTGAGCTGGTTCCGAAGCACACGTTATGTTGCAGCCCGAAGATTATTTTGCAGAATTTTTGTAGCAGAATGAACGTAACGATTGCAGAAGCTCATTTGAAATAAAAACGAAAGCTGCAAACGCTCAGCAATAATAGCTCTGAAAGTGCCTTTGGCTCCTCTGTAAATAAAGTTGTTCAGACAAGATGCCATCAGTGCCTCGTTTTTTGTTTATTAAGCAGGCTCAATGTCTCGTGACCGGTTATGAGGTTTTCTACAGCGCCCGAGGGGAAAAAACTTCAATCCTCGGCGGCGAGCGGCCACCGCCTCCGCTCCCTGACGTCACGGCGGCAATCTTGAGACGTTAAGAGGCAGCTTTAGTTCGGGTGCTCCTATCTAAATACATGTAAAATGAGAATTCGTTTTTCTCGGCAACCGCTGCACCAAATTTCACGAGGTTTGTTGCATTTAAAAGAAAAACTTAAATTATTGCGACTGGTGTTTCGAATTTTTGAGTAAGGTCGTCAATTTTTTATAAAAAATTGGCAAAAATCACAAATTTTCGATAAACGAAACTATGACGTTTACAACTCAACAACCAAAATGATAATACAATTCTATGAATTGCATCTAAGAGTACATATAAAGCGGACAAAATTGATATGTTACACATGAAAATAAAGAAATTTAGTAATGTAGAAATACAGCTTTTGCAGAACCCTTGTGTCCAAGGTAACAAATTCCCGTAAGATGTAAAATAACATGAAATTTGTCCACTTTCAGTGATCTAATGGATGCCGTTTACAGAACCACGATATCTGTTCTTGATGCAGAGCTATCAATTGGTAAACTTCATGCTACTATTTTTTTCAAACGGTAGAATATTTGAAAATCTTTTTAAGAAAAATAGGACAAATCGAAATTATGCTTCCAATAGACACTAGAATTTAACTTTCTCACTGAAATGCAAGAAATTTCATTAAAATCGGCCCAAGGGTTATCTCAGAAAAACGTTTTTGCGTTTTACATGTCTTTGAATAGGCCGCGTCGGAGTTGGGCCCGAGGTAAGGCTTCTTAAGAGGCAGCTTTAGCTCGGGTGCTCCTATCTAAATACGTGTAAAAGGAGAATTCGTTTTTCTCAGCAACCACGCCACGGAACCTCACGAGGTTTGTTGCATTTAAAACAAAGAACTAAAATCTAGTGACTGTCGGTTTCGAATTTTTGATTTAGGTTGCGAATTTTTTACAAAAAATTGGAAAAATTGCAAATTTTCAGAAGACGAAACTATAGAGTTTACAACTCCGTATCGCAGCAATAAAACACGATGTCGTAATTCTGGGAATTGCGTCTCATAGCAATTCTAAAGCGGACAACATTGTCACGTAACACATGAACATAAAATATTTTAGTAATGTGTAAATTCAGCTTTTGCAAAACCCTAGTACACAGCTTTTCGAGTTCACGTAATATATAAATTGACAAACACAATTTGTCCGCTTTGAATGATATAATGGATGCCGTTTGTAAAAACGCGATATCTGCTCTTGATGCAGAATTGTTAACTCTTAAACTTGGTTCGTGTATTTAATTTTTCAAAATGCTTATAAAAACTTCAGGCCCTAAATCGAAATTCCGCTTACTATAGTCACTAGAATTAAGCTTTCTCTCTCAAATGCAGGAATGTTCATTAAAATGGGTCCAGGAGTTATCTTAGAAAAGCGTTTTTGTGTTTTACATGGGTTTCAGTAGGCCGTGTCTGATTTGGGCCCGAGCTAAAGCTTCCTCTCAAGCACTCCCCATACGTGGGCCGATCACGGAGATAGTGAAGTGCCGGGCCGACCCGCGGTGGAGGTGCAGGTCGCCATTAAGGGGCCCACATACGGTGTGGTATGGTATGGTATTCCTTATGCGATGGCGCACACCCACTGTGGGGGATTGGCCAAGATTTGGATGAAATTAGGCTATCTTTATTAAAAACTGAAAATGGTAAAGCTAACTGGAAGAAATGAACAAGAATAAAATGTTTAAGAATTCAAGACAATCTCTTTGTAGCAATTTTAAAATCCTCCACGGTTGAGCAAACATCCCTGTGTCACTGTCCAAGAGAGGAGGCTCCTAGAGAAAGGATATTTATAATTGAAAAGGTCAAACCAAGCTGTGTAAATCTTGATTCTAGATTTTTTCTTAAAGAAGTGAAACGGCGGCAGAATAAGAAAAAATGCTCTATTGCTTCATCTTCTCCACAGACTGGGCACAGAGGGGAGGGCACCAGACCAGCCCTGTGACGATAGAAGTTTAATTTTGGTATTCGACAACGTAATCGGGTAAAGATGACTTCAGTTTTTCTGGTGTGAAAATAATTTTTAGGCCAAGGGAATAGGAGGTGTCGATATTCTGAAAAATTTGCTACAGGTGGGTTCAAAAAGTCTTGAGTAATTGTATATCGCCTGAATCTAGTAGTCGTCAGGTAAGCTATTGTAGGAAGTAATGGTAATACAGGGCCACTGAGGGCCGATCTCGCGAGACTGTCAGCCATTTCGTTCATGACTAATCCTTAATGCCCAGGCACCCAAAGCAATCTAATTAAATTTATGTGGGCAGGCACTAGAAAATGAAATGTACGTAAAAGGTTAGTGACACCATTTGCTGTGAGCGAGGAACATAAGGATAAAGAATCTCTTTGCGTTATAAACCATTCGCGCGGTGTTCTCGATGGTGCGTTGTTAAAGGAAAGTTCCCGCACCCAACTTTTATATAAAAAGCGTGTAGCTATCTCTCGACACCGTCGATGCCTGGTGTACACTCGCATAACTAGGCAAGGCGTGCCGTTGTATTATGGAGGCCGTGCCTTCTTGCTCCTTTGACATAAGAGTCAAACAAATGTGCCCACCTAATGTCTCGGCCTCCGTTCTGTAGGTCGAGAGAAATACATCCAGAGATGCCACTGTGAGTAGTCGCGTTTCGTTGATGGAAGCTCCGGCGAGTGCGACAGGCAAGCTTCACCCATGTTGGCACTGCGCGGTGTCACCCCTTCGCGCTTGTTGTGTGTGCATCACTTAATAATTCCAGATCACTAGGACCCGAATTGAACTACGATTGCACTTTCATTCGCCCTGCCTGCTTATCTTCTAGCTCAGGCACTAGTAAGTGCACAAACTCATCGGCTGAGCTATGCCAATAACATCCACTGAACGAGATGAATACCGACTGAAAATGAATTTGCATGGCCGGAAATACTGCAGTTCACCTTCCGAAGCACCATTAAGACACAAAACACAGGTGCTGAGGCAACCGCGCGTTTTCATCGCGATATTCGCTCTCAGCGGCTCATCTCACGGAGGTTGGAAGATTTTTGTCGTCCGTCCCTCTGTAGCCGGAACGGTACTAGGGCATATAGCAGGTCTTCGGCATCATTACTGAAGCTCCTGATGATCATTCGTGCTTCTCCGCACACAGTGAAAGGCACAAAGAACATTTCAAGCCGCTACTAAAACCGCACCAATAAACTGGTCAGCTTATACGCCACTCGCCGCGTGCCCCTTCAGAACCAGTGGCGCCGTCGCGTGGTGACTGTTGGCAGTCTGCGAAGATCTCCCACAGTGTGACGAACGTTCGTGACCAGTAAAAAAACATTAAATGAATTTGGTTACGTCCATCGAACTTCTCACCTATTCAGTGCCCATTCTGAATTTTCTTGTTAGCTGATTTTGAAACTTTTGTAAACAAATATTTAAATACTTTGACTTGCATAGCTATAAGACCATGGACCAGTCACTAAGAACAAAAACGGCATGAAAATTTTTTGATCGCACAGCATACTTGTGCATATGTGATGCAAATCGCCCTACACCATGGACTGTTTTGGATATTAAGAGTGGTTTGTAACAACATCGCAAAGGATCGAGGACTTTAATTTGGAATAAGACATATTTACTGAGCTAAGGATTTTGAAAGAAAGGTATCGTAAAGCTGTGTGGCCCACCGCATGAAAAATACATTGAAAAATTTTAATATAGTGGTGTCCTAATAAACAAATGCAGCGTGTAGCATTAGATTTAATAACCAGTCTCTCTCCAGTTTACATATTGCCTCAATATTTTGTATCTGTCACAATGTGGAATTTCAAGGTATCTTCGTCGAACCGAGTCTACGAGGCCCAAATACTCGTTTGCTAACGATACCACAGCTCAAACTTCGAGAAAGAAATAACTTAAACTTGCAAAAAATGAAGCAGTCAGGTTGCGAGGCACTGCACTCGATGGGAAAGTTCGTTTTTGTAGACAAAATTACAGAAAGTCTGTCAGTGTTCCGCTATTAGCACTGAGCGTTGTACACTGTTCGAATAAAGATCTACATCATCTCAAGCCTCCATGACATGCACATCTTAGACGCAATTACTCCTATATTTAGTAACTAAAGTTCATGGTAATAGCCCGGCCGTACAATCTTTAATTTAACGGCTGTTACACTGAAAATTAATTAATAAACTTGCTTGAAATGAACCGGACCTAATACAGCGTTTGACATGGCTTGCTCCTTGGTTGCAATGTTAATTAACAGAAATCTACAGAAAAACAGCCTGCGCAAAAGATAATATGGGCTTATGAAACTGCCGACAATGAAACAGCAGTATCGGTATACAATCACAAATACTACTTCAAAATTTGAACAGCATTAACTCGTTACAGGGCTCGTAACACTTGTTTTCTATCTAAGCGTCAATTACCATTTTTGCATTGTGCGTTGCTGGAAAACAATAAGCAACAAAAATTAATCAGAGTCACAGAGCGGCAAGTAAAACATACAGAACTGGTACGTCCGCGTAGTTTCCCAAAACAAAAGCCTGAAAAGCTCGAAAACTGGAGTTCAAGCATTCTGAATTCATTACAACACACAATATTGTTCTGTCTCCTCTGCTGAGGTGTGCTTGCAATCAAACACCTTCGAAAACTCTTTCATGTTTAGCAGAGGGAGGAAGAAGGAGTTTGCAGAGTCCAGGCGCTGGCGCTCATTTCCAAGGCTGCACGACAGAAGGCAGAAGCGTCTGAAGAACGTTTCCTGCGCTGACTGCCACCGGCTGTTACGAGCCTTGGCCGCTACGCTATGCTCGTACGTTTTCATGAGAGCTCCGTAAGCGCTCCGAACACTATGGGACCAGACGTATAACTCTGGATGATCGTTGTCGCGTGCATAATGAAGGCTCACATTGAGAGCTGAAGACGCCCGTGCGAGCAGGCATTGGTCGTATCGGTGAAATGAAGCTTTTTCAAACTGCGCCCACGGTCCCGGAGTATTGGGGGGCAGCGCTGCCTGCAAAAGAGCTCCAGCCAGCAACACCCCGAGAGTGCTCATGTTGAATTCGGGTTGAACAGTGTCAACATATACTATGGGTTCCCGTCGCATGAAGGCCGGAATGATGAGAGTGTTCGACAGGTTGTCGTAAAGCACATCGCTGCTCAGAAATAAAGCGTCGTCGATGTTGGCTTGGTGAGCGACCGGAGGGTCTTCGAGGATGCTCTGCTGCTGCCGCTTCTTCAGTCGAATAAAGAGGCTCGGGAACTTGCTGACTATAGACGTCCCCGTAAGATCGTATTTGAATTGCTTCCCGTTAAGCGGTCGTGCGGTTCGAAACTGGTGTATGCTGACCTCACGAAGCCTCCTTCGCGCCTCTTCTCTTCTGATCTCGCTCATCCATGCGAACGCACTGCCATCTGAGACAACTTGCCGAACCTGCCTGAAAACGCGATGTACGACAACGTCAGTGCTTTCTCTCGGGAACAGCACGTTCAAAATGGCACTCGTAGCTGTCCGCATCACAAGTCGAGTCGTCTGGAGGCAGGACGACACGATCAACTCTGAGTTACTTGTGTTCAGCCGGCGCAGATAATCAAAACGTAGCGCGTCGAGCAACACCTGCACGTAGAGGTAGACCACGCCGTAGTCGACGATGCCTCTGAAGAAGCTCATCAGCTCTCGGATGACGTCGACGTTGTCTATAAATAAAGTGGACCAGGTATCGAGTTTTTGCGCTTCCGGAAGGTGGGTGTTCAGAATATTCAACCATTGCTCACGATGAAGGGCGGTGCTCAAGTTCTGCAAGACGGTTGTACGCTGACGCTGCTCGTGACGTTCCCGACCCGTGTAGTTCTGCAAGTGCTGTTCAATTTCAAGAACATAGGGGAGGTTGAACTCACGGCCATGGATTGTGGAGGCCTCGTTCAGCACTTCCTCCAAATACTCCTGTAGGGGCAACACTCGCTCGTCGCCCAACTTCTGCGAAAGCGTCTGGCCACGCAAGATTCGCAGGAAAACTCCATCAGGGAACCTGCGCAGCTGAACGTCGAGAACCGTCGTAATGCCGCGGGCCAGAGACAGTTCGACGATATGGCGCACAACACTCGTGAACGACGAACGATTCAAAATTTCTTCGCCGTATTTCCGAATGGGCAGCAGCACTTCCCTCAGAGACACGTTGGGCGCGCTCAAAAAACGCTCACACGATCTGTAGAATTTCGCCGCGTAAAAGAAGTCGGCCGAGACTGGCTTTGCTCTCTCTTCGCTACTCAGGCTGTGGTTCACGTATCGTAAGAACAAGGTGACACGGCTGTTTAGGAAGTTGATGGGGCCGTCGCCGACAAGCCTTCTTTGCTTCTCCTCCCACCGCCGACAGACGTGATCGTAAAAGTTCTTGCACGGTTCCACGCTGTAATCGATCAACCTTTCCAGGTCGTAAACGGCTTGCCTGCAAGTGGTGGTGTTGCACTGTCCGCGACGTGGGCTGTAAACCATGCTCCGAGCGATGAAAAATAGTATTCCCGCGCCGATGATTCCACTCGTCAGAACCAGCGTGGTCGACAACAAGATGAGTCTGGTGTGGCTGACGAGTGCTTCGGGTGTTGGCGAAAGTTCCCAAATTGTGGCGGTGCCAACTGTGAAGCAAGAGGATGCAGTCTAAATGAACATCTTTGGAATATTTTTTCATAAAAATGAAAGGTTTACTGTTACATTCACACAAAAACCACTGCCGCAAGGACTAATTTGCCAGCTGCCCTGAAGCCAGAGAGCGTTTACGTAATAATTTAATCAAAGAAGGTGCGATCTACTGTGGAACCAAGTGGTCATCATTACGGACAAAGAGGTGGGGCACTCTGCAACCAAACTCATTTCATCGAATTTATAGGGCGTGTGACATGGAGTTGGTTGGACTCCTTGATCATCATTTAGGAAGAGCTTGATTCTTTCGAGAAGAGTTATTTATGTTAAAGATAATTACTGTCTTTTACTGGATGCCTCTTACGGGGCCCTTACTAAGCTTTATTAGGTACCAGCACAGTTGTTTTAGTCGTACTGCATTCCAATAAATAAGTCTGATGTTAAACGCCTGCCGCTGAAATAAAAAAAAATGCATGCGTTGGCGCAATTAGTAAAATTTCAAGCCAAGTGTGTGAAAATATTGGCGAATGTCTTAGAAGTGCTTCAGAAGGAACTTCAAATACACTGTAAAATATAAACTTAATAGAACAAAACTCCATAGCTCACTGGTTGGGTCGGTCCCTGTTTTTTCTAACAAATTCTAGGCAACTGCTACTAGAGAACTTGAAGAAATTCGAACTGTACGGCATACCGGCAACACTGACGGATGATGAAATGATTTCCTACCCTTGCAACAGTTCCAATAGAGTAACGGAGGACGGTCGGAGAAGGCATGCTTTTGTTTACTCCAAGCACCGAGGTTGCTGGCAAGAGCTAAACATGCGTCGTCGGTGCCACGTGTCCAATGTTTTAACGCTATAGCGCTAAGGGCCCTGTGTCGTTGAAACTCCGGTGTCGGCATTGGCGACCACCGCCGGCGTCTCCGTGAGCAAAAATTCCCCACAGATATTTAGCTACGTGTATATGCAACGCTTGGCTATATGACATGCGATCTATGCTGGTTATATTGCCGCAGCACTTTATCACAAAATTTGCTAATACCAAGTCTTACTTTCTTGACAAAGGTATTACTTGGAATTTTAAGAATGACAGCCACAAAGAAATGTCATGATACTAAACACCAATAGCGAATGCCTTTTATGGTACATATTTCCACACTGAAATGATAAAAGTGTGACACAATAACAGAAAACTGAAAATGCTGTAGCTACGTAGCGTGGCTGTGCACAACCTCCGCGATCGGCCCACGAAAAAATCCATCAGAAAACTCGCCTTCCTGTACAGCGTTCTCCGTCAGCGTTTCCCCGCAAATATTACTGTTACACGAGCTGCAGTTGCAGAGAAGCGCGAGAAGTGGTCATGGATCTTTGAATGTTGTTTGTGTTCCGCTCTTAAAGGAAAAGCTTAAGTGTACTCCAGTTTTTTTCATGTACGTTTCGGTGGTCTCCTGCTGATGTATATTTCACGAATGAAGGAATCGCCGGCACAATTCAACAGCGACGCACTTGTTTCAAGTTTGGCAACCACAGCCGGCAGATCAGCACGTCCGATTTGGTATCGAACCTTATCGGAGAAGACGGCACAGAGGAGACAGCGCATTCGCTGGCGTCACGCAGTGTATACCCAAGTGGTGATCGCAGTTGGTAAGAGGGACCTTAAAGGAAGCCATTTCGAATCAAAATTTCTAGTTAAAAGTGGTGCTAGGAGCCCAACTTTTTCTGTTTGCAATCATGTTAGTTCCTCTATTGTCAGTTGCAATGGTAAACTGAGAATAGGGGGAGGGCCGGGGTAAAGGCCGCTTCTACAAATATTTACAGTGGATATAACACCAGCAAAGGCGCCCGGCCGGTGGCAAGAAACCCATTCGAACGATAACATTTGGTATTCGTTCCTTAGAGAGCTTTACAGACCATTTCGTTAGGCCATTCAATTCAAGGTTTTCAGTTGTTTAAGACAAGGGCTTCTTAAATAATTTCACATGGGTTTGGCTTATCTGGGATCCTGTCATTTTGTAACCACTGTGCCAAAAATTTGACCCTTTGGCATTCCCTGAGTGTCGCAGCCAATCGCAGGAGGAATCAGACTACAGGTAACGACGATACAAGAAACGAGAATGAGTCACAGATTAGGCAAAATAAGCAGTACACGCGTAATGCCTGATTGCATATAATCGAAAATAAATCCCTTTGCGTTATATCCCTGTAAAGGGTGCACCGCCGTAAATAGTAAGCTGCTGAGGCAAAGCCGTCGTACGGCGCACTTTCGGGAAATTGAGCTAAACCTTTTGAAATAAACAGTGCTCGCTAGGGTCAAGATAGTTTTGGTGATGCGTACAAGAAGCGACAACAAGTCGCAGCACAAGTTAACGGTGCGATCGTAATTAGTGCAAACATAGTAAAAAAATTAGCCAGATTTTACCACAGACTGCACTATGTCCGGGGTGGTCCACTTGGCATTTCGGCCAAAAACATTGTCAGACATGTGCCGATGCTAACGAAGGTCGATACAATTGCGCGAGAAATACTATATTAATAAGATGCGAAGAAAATTGTTCATTAATAATTAAAGAGTGAGAAAAAGAAACAGAATGGGGTGATAACATGTACATTTAGTCATGGAATCATTTGACCCACCATGTACATCGACCTCGTCATCTTTGCCGTCCACAAATCACTAGCCCTTCCTTTCTTTCTCAGTTGACGTCACGTGACCATCCCTCAGATTAGACAGCGTTGTCAAGCAAAACTTGCCCTTATCGAAACGCACGGGTGGGTGAGAATACCCACATCGAACGGAGGTCTTTCGGGCAGGCTGTTTGCTGGTGGCATCCTGGGATACGTCGTTGGGAACGTTAAAGCCAGGCTCGTCCGTCGGCTGCGATATAAAACGGTAATTTGTTATTCGCGACAATTACCTTAACACAGCCAGGCTATTTTCTTGCTTTATACAGCCAATTCCTTAAGAACAATTTTGAAGGCGTAAGTTCCCGGCCCCTAGCAAAGTGACAGCGTAAAAATGGACGTCATTCAAAGCTGTTTCATGGCGATGAAAAACTGCGGTGAAAAATATTGCTTTCTTTTTTGACGTGAAAATAAAAAGACAATAATTTACACAGCGTGCTTGCTCAGTGGATACTCATGGCGTAGCTCTGGTGAGCACGAGGTTGTGGGTTGATGCTCCGTAGTGATTGCCATATCAGTGTAAAAACCAGTGTATCTTCAACAAGGTCACTGTGGCAAATACGACAATGTATACAGTTTCATGATATTATACGTCATTGTGGTTAGCAGCGAGATTACAACTACGTTTGTCTGTGTGTGTGCCCTTAAGGTTTCGTGATTCACGAGCCACATCGGGATATAGCGTGGAGATACCATATTCGTCATAACTATTTTAACACATAGGACGTATCACCAATCACGCACTCATCTTAGGGAAGATTGCTGATGACATGAATGTAGCCAATAATATTGAAGTGATGAGGGAGCCGTTATTTTCTTTCTCTACAGTGACAGCTCCTAATTAGTCATAGCACGTGAACTTGGACCACTCCACGCCCACTCTAGCTAAACCGCTACTGGTACACAATTTATCCACGTAGAGCAGAAGAATACAGCCTCTATGACATCTTTCCACCCAATGTGTTGCCACTGATCTGTTTTCTATGCACCAACTCAACTGATACAACATGCTCTATAAACTGTGATATAATAAATATTGCTAGCGCAGCGGAGTCGCCCGAACATCGTTCTGGCTCGAAAAGTCGCGGTGTAGACTGACAAGAGCAAATGAGCGCCCCGATATATTTGCTTCATTGCTTTCAGTTGGCGCAGCTTTCAACAACTTGCTTATTCACGATCTTGAAGCGCATTCGGACTCGCGGTGGCCAACAAGCTTACGAAAATATAACAACTATAGAAGTTCTAGAGCTGACGGCGCCAGATATATTGTTGCTAGACGTGAGAGAAATTCCAGCTAAGACTTTTGTTTTGCCGCGGGAGTTATGTTCGAAGCACGTCTTGTATGAGTATCATACGCATATGACAGACTACGCAATAGGAATCTCTACCACTGCCATCCCCAAAAGCGTTTGCATTTCCCAGGCACTCCTTCTATTAATACAATAAACCAGTGTAGTATGTAAAGAAAGCAGCCTACATCACCTTCCCAAATATTATTTTTCTAGAATATCAGACATACTCGTTCGTTCTCGGCTATACCGCTGGCCTCCAATTTCCTAATGTTACGTCTTTCGCGCTAACTAATCTCCGAACGACTTCTTGGATGTAAATTCATGTCGTAGTTAGATGAACCACATCAGCTGAATTATTCAAGAACCACGGTGGAATTCATTAAGAGAACGTCCGAACAAACTTTTTGATAAGAAGAGTTTCACGAAAAAGAAAGCGTATTCACAAAGCTAAAACTGTTCGTAAGATCAGCTAGCTTCTTATGCCCGCCGCTGTAAAGACCAGCGCTGAAGTCGAAAAAAGGCGTGTATGTACTGGAAGCATAGGCGCGAACTTCACTACATGCGACAGTAGTAAGCGTAAGGCGGTTCACAAAACCTGAACAGTCGACACAGCAGCCGACGCAAGAAGAAATTGCTGCAATTGGGGGTAGCAGTCTTACGAACATAATTATGTCGAACTGCGTTGCTCCAGCTCACGCGGGTGAAAGGTGTAACTCGCTGTTGCGGCCGACTGGCCGGAGGCCACAACTAATGCCCGACGATTGCGAGGGCTTGTATCGTGTTTTGCATTTAGAATTGTCTTCGGAAAGTACATCGGCAGTTTCAGTGCTTACTTGTATTGGGCATGCACTCCTTTGGAAGACAGTAACATTAACACTGTGCTGTGAACCTCTGCCTCATGTCTGAGAGGCTGTGTTTTTGTTTTATATAAGCGCAATTGCCTGACTTTTCATACTCGTCATGACAGTGTATTGTGTGGTAGCACCTACAAGTGTAGAATCCCTCTATGACAACCATCAAGTTGGCCAATTATGTACTTTGAGCACTTCTGTCGTTTACTTTGCCTAGTTTCAGCTTCCTCTCGCTCATTGAGCTGCTGATCACTATTTTTTCCAACGCTTTACAAGCTATAATTCTCCATGCGGGCGAAACAACGAAAAAGCTCCGAAACGTTTTATTTATCAAAACTTGTCGCTGCTGTTAAATTCGTTCTCGTCGGTGCTGTCAGCCTTATCCTTCGATTATATAGCTCATAGTTTAAATTCAACACGAAGTCGAAACCTCGTAGTGTCTGTGCTCATGGTTCTACTCATCCGGTGACCTGCGATGTGAGTGAATGTGTGCGTACGACGTAGGGAAATTCTGTTTATGACATAAAAATGGATAATTAAGTCACGTACCATCATTGATGACGCGGAGTAAACAATGTGAAGCGTGCTAGAGGAAGAACGGGCACTAAAACTCGTGGGGCCAGTAAAAATCAGCATTTCCGTCACTCGAATTATACTGTCTTTTGTGTTCTCCCGTCGGCGAATTATTCGATTATTTAATTCAGTACGCAATTTGTGTGCAATTCCCGATGTAAGTGGATATTGTATGGGTTGTACCGAAGGACTGAATGACCTTCACATCAACGCCGTGGTGCTTGAAACATATTCTGCTGACAACTCAAAGTGCAGTTTTTTTTTCACTTCTCTGTGATTTTGACATTTACTTTCAGCAACAGCTCTCGTACCCACAACTTTTCAGGCTTCGACTCGGCCTCAGTGATGGTTGCAGCTTCATAAGTTTTAACTCTCAGCAAGTGGCGAAATACTTAGCGAGAAAGCGGTCAGGCAAGAATACACAATCTCTCCAATGATATTCACTGCATTGTTAAAAAAAATATTGAAGCTGTTAGACTGAGATGGATTAAGAGCTACGATCAACAATTACTATCTAAATGCCTTTCAGCTTGCCGATGACATTGTTCTGTTCAGCAACGCTGGGAACACATTGAAACAGTTGATTGACGACCATAATCAAAAAATTGTAAAAGTTCAAGATCAATATACAGAAGACAAAGATAATGTTAAATACCCTGTCATGCAGGCTAGCTTAGCAGGACTGTTTGATGAACTATCAGTCATTTTTTTCTATCATATGCCTTAGTGAGGTTAGAGGAACTGGTGAAGCCTATACAATGCTGGCTTACGACCATGATCTCTGCTATAAAGCGCTCCCAGATAAGAAGCAGTTCGGAGTAGGATTCCTAATCCATAAGAACATGGCAGGCAACATTGACGAATTCTACAGCATTAATAAGAGGGTAGCAGTAGTAGTAGTAAAGCTTAAGATGTATAGAATAAATTACAAGACTGCGCTCCAACCTCCCGTCATGACGATGATAAGATACATCAGTTTTATGGAGATGTTGAATTAGCGATGAGAAAAGTGCAAACGCAGTATGCTGTAGTAATGCGCGAGTTCAATGCAAAATTGTGGAAAAAGGAGGTTGCTGAACAAGAAATTGGGAACTACGGCGTCGATTCGCGGAACACCAGAGGGAAAATGCTCGTACAATTTGCAGAGAGGAATAAGCTGCGAATAATGGACACTTTCTTGAAGAAGCGTAGTTACAGAACGTGGACCTAGAAAAACTGTAATGGTGAAACAAAAAATGCAATAGATTTCATACTTTCTGCTTATCGCAACATAGTGCATGACGTAGAAGTGTTAGGCAGGATAAAGTGCAGTGATCATAGGATAATGAGGTCGAAGTTGCACCTCAATTTGGAGAAAGAACGAGCCAAATTGGCCAGGAAGAAACAAACCAACCTAGACGCAGGAAGGATAATAGCATACCGATTCAGGCGGATACTTGCAACAAAGATGGAACCTTAGATGAGAGAGACGATGACATAGCAATATTGAATGAAACCGTGACTAAGCGGGCTTCAGAAGCAGCAATTTAAGTGGGTGCTAAAGTAGTAAGACTACCAGTAGGTAAGCTCTGCCAAGTCCCAAAGGACCTAGTTAAGAAACGACAAAGAATGAAACTGTCAAACTCAAGAGGTCAAATAGAATTCGCGGAAATGTGAAAACTGGTCAACAAGGAGAAAATAAGTAATATTCGAAATTATAACGTAAGATAGACTGAGGAAACGGTAAGAATGGACGCAGCATGAAATCAACGAGAAGAGAACTTGGCATAGTACAAGCCAAGATGCACGCACTGAACGATAAGCAGGGTAATACTGTTGTACAAGAATGTATATTTACAAATATTTACAAGTAAGGAGAGCAGCACAGGAGACACAGCAGCCAAGATGGCGAGAATCAACCTTTACGTCGTCTTCATCGATGCCGGCCTAATGCGACAGACTTCTTCGGTCTCGCAGCGTTACACCCCGGGCGAACACACTGGTACCATCCGGGTATGCTAGAGTGTAGCATCAACGGAAGAGTTATAGTGTTGTAGCCGAACAAAATGAACTGCATAAGTCTCTGCCTGCATAGAAGCTAACATTAGCTTTGCGGGTGCAATCTCATACGTCACGTCGGTGAGTTGGCGCAGAACGCAATAAGGACCTTTGTAGCATGGTAGAAGCTTCACTGATAGACCAACTCGTCGAGCTGGCGACTAGAGGAGCACTAAAGACCCCCAAGCGTACTATACATGTTTATGACGACAATCATAACGCCCCTTCATTGATGCTTGCGACATCTTAAGGTGGTCAGGCGCGACAAGACGCGCAGCGTTCGTCCTTGCGATGACATCTTGCGCCTACTCTGATAATTGTTGTGAAGCAGATGGGAGTAATGTATCTATGGGGAGTGCCGGTTCACGGCCAAAAAAAAAGATACAACGATGAACAACCTGCAGTATCGTCACGTGATGCATTATAGGCGATTGCAACAAAGGGTAACGTAACATCCCAGTCGCGGTGGTGGGCGCCAACATAAATGGAAAGCATGTCGGTTATGGCGCGATTCAGTCGTTCTGTGTGACCGTTTGTCTGAGGATGATAGGCAGTGGTGGCCTTGTGTTTTGTGGAGCATGAGCGGAGAAGGTCATCAATGACGCGGGACAAGAAGTAAGGACCGCAACTGGTGAGGAGCTGACGAAGAGCTCCGTGATGTAGAATCACATAGCTGAAAAGGAAGACGGCAATATAGGTAGCGCAGCTGGTTGGAAGCGCGCGTGTAATAGTGTAACGCGTGGTATAGCGTGTCGCGACAGCGACCCATTTGTTCCCTGATGCTCATGTAGGGAAAGATCCGATCAGATCGAGCCCGACGGGGAAGATCGACTCCATTGGGAATTCGATAGGGCGAAGAAGGCCGGCAATAGGCTTCGGTGGCCGCTTGCGCCATCGACACAGTCCGCAGCTGCCAACATACTTCTGCGCGGATCAATAAAGCCCAGGCCAAAAGAAACGATGCCACACGCGGTCATAAGTGTGCATTACACCAAGATGGCCTGCTGTGAGTTCGTCGTGAAGCTGCTGGAGGACTGTAGAACGCATGTGGGAGGGCACCACCAGCAAGTTCTCAGGGCCTTCGGGTTATACACTGTGGCGGTATAAAGTTCAGCTGTGTACGTTAAACATCCGGAGTGACTTGTCAGAGGCCCCACGGCTGAGACGGTTTATGACGGAACGTAACACCAGAACACTCCACTGTTCGTTGCCAACATGAAGAAGACCCGAGATAGAAAGAACACAGGAATCGGTGTCAGGGTTGGTGTTCTCGGGCGGATCAACGGGATATCGGGAAAGGCAGTGCGCGCCCTAATGTAATTGGCCGGACTTGTGCAGGACAGAAAACGCGTACTAAAACGAGTCCGGCGTCCAAGACTGCCTTTAGGGCCTTTCATCGAGGAAAGCCAGCAGAGCGCATGGTGGCCAGTCACTATCGTGAATGGATGGCCGTAGAGCTACAGCCGAAGTTTGGAGATGACCCAGAGAAGGGCAAGGCATTCACGCTCGGTAAATGAGTAATTGCGCTCTGGGACAGATTCCAGGCGGCTAGTATACGCTATGACGCTGTGACGACCATGATGGTGGTGGGCAAGGACAGCTAGGATCCTGTATCTAATGGCGTCCATCCGAACTTCCGTAGCAGCAGAAGGGTCGAATTGCGGCAACAGAACAGAAGTTGTCAGAACGAGGATAAGCGCAAAAAATGCATGAGCTTGTCTACGGCCCCATAAGAAAGGCGTATTTTTCTTGAGAATTAGAGTGAGTGGACGGCCAATATCATCAAAATATTTGACAAAGCTGCGGAAGTAAGAACCTAAACAAATGAAGGAGCGAATGTCTTCGGTAGAGTAAGGTGCGAGGAAATGCTTCACGGCGTAAACTTTTCCAGGGTCAGGTCGGATTCCTGCATCGTTTACAAGGAGACCGAGTACTGTTATTTGGCGGTGACCATAGTGGCACTCGGATGAGTTGAGCTGAAGACCGGCGCTGCGGAACACTTATAAAATGGCCGACAGGTGCTTAATATGGCTGGAAAATGTCGTTGAAAAAAAATAACATCATCCAGGTAAAATAAGCAGGTCGACTATTTGAAGCCCCGAAGGAGCGAATACATCATGCGTTCAAATGTGGCTGGCGCATTGCATAGACCGAAGGGCATAACCTTAAACTGGCATAGCCCGTCAGGTGTTACAAATGCGCTTTTCTCGCGCTCCAAAGGATCTACGGCAGCTTGCCAATAACAAAACCGCAGGTCGATGGACGAAAAGTAACTCGCTCCACGGAAGTAGTCGAGGGCGTCATCTGTGCGGGACAATGGATATGCCTCCTCCTTAGTGATCGTGTTCAGTTGTCTGTAATCGACACAGCAAAGCCAGGTGCCATCTTTTTTCATGACGAGAACAACTCGACATGCCCCTAGGCTACTCGAATGTTTTATAATGTCTTTTTCTGCCATCTTGTCGACTTTTCTTTTATATAATCCCCCGTTAAGCTGCAGGAACGCGATACGGACCACGATCAATAGGGTTTGCGCCACCGATGTTTATTCGATGCATGAAAACCGTTGTCTGCCCAAGCGGGCGGTTGTCGGCGACGCTAACGCACAGCAAAGTTCAGGATCGTGTACAGGTGAAACATCAGTAGGCTATCATTTTGTCGAATTCACTGGTGGGCAAGTTGATGGATCAAGCTTTGCATGTAGGGCGTGAAGGGGCTTTAGATGTTAGCGTCGAAATCTGACAGTTGTTTAGGGATGACAACGTTGCAAGTGCAATTCCGGAAGATAGAAGATGGGCGGATAAGCCGAAGTTGAGCACAGGCAGATGATCTTCATTGGTGACAATTTTGACAACTGTGTGTGGTAGAGTCACCTTATGTGCCAAGACAACATCGATAATAGGGGATGCAACGTAATCCCCGTTAGCGACAGAAGCAGAGGGCGTCAAAAGGACATAAGTAGGGGATTTTGGTGGCAGTTGCACGAACTTCAAAGTACACAGTTGCGCAGGCCTAGCAGCAAGTCTCAGGGACAGAATGGAGTTCCAGTTGAAGTACACCGGCGCCACAGTCGACAAGGGCTAAATGTGTGGATAAAAAGACGATGCCTAAGATTACGTCGTATGGGCACTGCTCAAGCACAACAGATCACTAGTATGATGGCCAGATACCCTGACGCGGATAGTACAAGTTCCAACAACGGTAGGTGTGCTTCCATCGGCGACTCTTACTGCACGTTGCACGGCAGGCGTCAGGACTTTCTTCAGCTTTTCACGAATACTAGCGCTCATCACCGAGATTTGTGCACCCGTGTCAATAAGGGCCATGACAGTAACACCGTCGACTTGGAACTTCGAGCAAATTAGAGCGGCTAGGGACAGTCAGACGAGGATTTTGAAGCCGGAGTAAGAATGAAGCATCTCGTCCGGGAGCTGCACTCGTTAGTTTTCCGGTGCGTAGCGTCCAGGGTTGGGAACCCGTGGTCGTGCGGCGAGCGAGACCGGCAGTCGCGCGGTGATAGTGAGCTGCTATGCACATTGGTGCGAGTGTCGACATCGGCTGTGTCAGTCGGTAGAGGGCGCACCGATGTTGTATGGGAGTAGGCTTCGGGACGAGCGTTCTGGGTTCTCCAGCCAGTCGGCGACGTCCGACAACTCCAGCAGTGCCGCGCTGTATGCGGAACTCGAGAGCACTTGAAACATATTGGGCGATCATCCGGCGTCCTGCACATGGCGGGATTGCGGTATCGCGAATAAAAGGGCTGGTCGCTCGGTGCGACTGGTGGAACTGATGGTGTGACTAGTGTAACTGGTGGAGCGCGCACGGTGAAGACAAAGAAGACGCCCAAATTACCGACCTCCTATCGAACCACGGCTTGATTCAAGAAAACCATGGGCTGGTTGGCAGTCATGAAGTCGGCCACAAGAAGAGCTGGTGACATTGCTTCTATTTCACGACGAATGATACGTGTCGAAGTGTCCGAAGCAGGCGATTGTAGTGTCGGTGTAGGTTCTCTACATGATGACGATGCGTTATTCGGGAGCCTGGTGAATTCATATGCGATACAGTGGGATTTTGCTTGTTCGAATTGCCGACACTCTTTCTCAATGGCAACCACGGTGGCACAGTTCCTGAATACCAAGACGTTGAATGCGTCGTCGGCGATACCTTTGAGTATGTGCCCGATATAGGCCGCTTCGGACATGTTGCCGTCGACTTTGCGGAAAAGCGCTGGAAAATCCTGAATATACGAAATGTATGGTTCAGTAGATGACTGCGCCCGAGAGCCAAGTTCTTTTTTAGCGGCTAGCTGGTGAGATCGTGCTCTTGCGTCTCGTTCCAGACGCGTGCGGTTCCCGTAAAATAAATACCACATTTGCCGGCGTAACGGCATCGTCCTACCTGTTCTGTTGGCTGACAGGCTCGTAGCATGAAATCCAATCCTCAACGTCCACGCCATCTGTGCCACAGACGGCGCCTGTATCGTTTGGAAGCGTGAATATGACAGACGGTGGGCACGGCTGCGGTGCGGTGAGTGCTTGAGTGGCCATTGCCGAGGGAACAACGCCCCAACCGGAGTGCCGTACGTGTTGCGGTAATAATGATGAACAGGCAGCGTACGAAGCACTTCCACCAGAAATGTTGCACAAGAAACGTTTATTTACAAATATTTACAACAAGGCGAGCAGCATAGGAGTCGCGGCAGCCAAGATTGCGAGGAGTAACTGTTATCTCTGCTTCGTCGATACTACCCTAATGCGACAGACTTCTTCTGTCTCGTGGCAATATCACCAGCCATTTTGAAGATATAGTAAAGGAGGCGGAAGAGTTCTATACTCACCTGTACAGTACCCAGAGCAGCCATGATACCTCCATTCGAAGTAGTAATGAACCGGCTATAGAGGCTTCTTCTAACCCTAGTGATGAACGCAGAAAGATCTTGCAAGAAATGAAACGGGGAAAAGCTCCAGGAGAAGATGGAATAAGAGCCGAGTTAGTCAAAGATGGAGGAAACATCATGCTTAAAAAGCTGGTGGCCCTTTATAAGAACTGTCTTACGACTTCAGGGGTTAAAGAGAACTGCAAAAATGCCAACTTTTTAATACTCCACATAAAGGAAGACGCTAAAGCGTTGAACAATATTAGGTCGATTATCTTACATCTATTATTGTATAAAATATTCGCCAAACAATTTCTTATAAAGTAAGGACAACACCAGAAATCAGTCAACTAAGAGAACAGGCTGGCTTCAGGAAAGTATACTGTACAATGGATCCCATTCATATCATCAATCAAATTATGGAGAAATCCGCAGAGTACAGTCAGCCCGCTATATAGCTTTTATAGATTACGAAAAGGCATTTGATTCAGTAGAGACCCTAGCCCAGCAGTCATAGAGCTATTACGTAATCAAGGAATACAGGAGGCTTACGTAAATATCTTGGAAAGTATCTACAGACATTTCACAGCTACCCTAATTCTCAACAAGAAAAGCAGGAAGATACCTATAAAGAAAGGGGTTGGACAAGGAGTCACAATCTCTGCAATGCTATTCATTGCAATCTTGAATACTTCTTTTAGAGCTTGAACGAAGTATTCAAGCTATTAAACTGGGAAGGCTTCGGAGTCTAAGCAACCTTTGGTTTGCAGATCCCATTGTCCGGATGAGTAACACTGGGCACGAATTACAACAGATGATTGAGGGCCTTAACATACAGAGTGTAAGTGCGGGGTTGAAGATTATTATGCAGAAGACAAAGATAACGATCAATAGCCTCGCAATCGAACAAGAGTTCAGGATCACCAGTCAGCCTCTAAGATCTGTGAAAAAGTACGTTTATCTTTGTCAATTACTCGCAGGGGACCCGTGTTCATAAGAAGGAAATTTACACAAGAAGAAAATGGGTTGGAGCGCATACGGCAGCCATCGTCAGATCCTCAGTGGAAGCTTATCATTGTCATTGACAAGAAAGGTGTACAATCAGTGCATTCTTGATGTGGTCACATACGGGGCATAAACATGGAGGCTGGCAAAGAAGCCGTGTATTTCTCTGATGTGGACTTGAATGTGTGTTCTCATGACGCTGGTAAACTTGTGGAAGTGGTGGCGCTGATCATTGTAGTGATGTTGACTGATAGGAACATTAATTTCTATGAGGAGCAGTTAGGCTATGAAAGACAGCGTAATTAGGGGCTCGAATCCAATGAGTCACCGAACTATGATTTATTACCGGTTGCTAAAATTGCATTTCACCTCTGTAGGAATGCGGCAGCCTTAACCTGCAAAACAAACTCGTGGCCTGGTGCGAGGCGTCATCGTTTTTCATCAGCTGAGCAGAAGCGAAGAAGAAGCGATCAAGGCTGACAAGGTGTCAAAGTGTGATAGAGAACGAAATTTTCACGTGTGGATGGAACGTAGGGAAGTTTTCTGTAATAAGTTGGGAGTGTCCGTAGCCACACCCTTTTTACTGGATTTGTATTTTATGGCTGCTTTCATAGCTCTCCACGCCCTCGACAAGGTTGATGGAAAATGATTATAACGGTGCATTTTGAGGATAGCACACATAAAGAATGCACACAGGAAAGACGCCGAAGTCGAACTGAGAGACGAATTTCAACTGAGGTGGAGTTCGACATCTATCCTGTGTGCATTCTTTCTTTGTACTGTCCTCAAAACGCGCCGTTATAACCGTGTTCCATCAAGCCAGCACAAAACTAGCCCATCTAAGTCTGTTAATCCCTCCTTTTGGACGGGTGCGTGTGCTTTGTCATTTGTGGGCGCTCGATGACATCATCGACCAGCACCTTGAACGGTACATACCGACGAGGGAGCCAGCATTCGGTCTATGCGAATTATTAGAACCGCAGCTGCAACCCTGTGCAGCGCGATCAGTTGCCATATACCGATAAATATGCGAGAGCTGGTCGCCTTGCCTTGAATGCAGTAGAACAAATATGTTATGGACATTTCTTTCCTTTCCATAATTAGTATCGAAATAAAGACATTTATCCGCTTTGGACTATGCTAGGGGGGTGGTTCTGCTATTTGAATAGGCGGGGTTAGCCTGGCGAACCTGCCCTCCCCCCCCTCCCCCCCTCCCCCCCCTCCCCCCTTAAGCAGTTGCTCCCCTGAGTGCATTTTTCTGCGCTTGTTTCCATCAGTCCTGTGTCTCACACAAATGTTAGAAAGATTCGTGACACTTCCACTGCCATTATTTTGATGGTGGTGCGGTGAACGGGTGAGAGTAGTCGCGCATGTCGGCGCTGTACCAGAGGCCCGGGAAACAGAGCTGTCGATTAGGGATGTGCAGTGATTTTCCATGAGAATGTATACTCAACTACAGGAGCATGGTGTGCGATCAGGCTATCATCTGACCGCGCCTGTTTCATTTATTGTCATTTAATCGAAGCTTCGCTTTATCCTCGCTTAAAGGCGACGCCGTAAGTCGAATTCGTTGTCACTTCGGATGCACCCTCAGTTTAGCGTAAAAAAACATTCTGAATAAGAGATTGCGTACGAACAGCGCAGAATTGCGTAGAACTATGCGTACTAACAGCGCAGCTTAGTAAATTCCGCCAAGTAACACGACCAAGTACCAAAAGCAGTGGTGCAATTAAACGACCGAACTTCTTGCAGTGGTTCTTCCTCCCTGCAGGTTAAGGCGAAACAATGCATGGCTCTGCAGATTTCTCGAAGCCCATGTACTGCGCCTTCACATTTCTTGTTTCGCATATACCTTCATCTGAAATCGCGTAGGTGCATGTTCTGAGACTGCGAAAAGACTGAGTTTTCTGGAAGATACGCAAGAACGCACTCACAGGTGACGGCCCAGTGTCAAGCGTCCAAGTCCACAGGGCGCCTCTAGCGGGATTCTCGTCGTGCCTGCTGCCGAAGGGATTGGGGCGAAACAAATTTCGCGCTCGCATCACGGGTGACTGCCGCGCCGTGCTTGACTCGGGCGTAGGCGAAGAATTGGGCGCTGCCAAGTGCGTGGACGCCTCGGCCACTGCTGCCTGTGCTCCTCCATTGGGCGCCTGTGTGGATGGTGACCCCACCTTTCCAGACTTTGGCTCGGACTTGGCGGCATCATTTCCGGTGTCGGTAACGGTACTTTCCTTCACGTTTTCTGAGGTCGAGGTCCGCTTACCTGCGCAATAATATAAAGCTCCATTCGCAATGGGACACAAAGTCTTGGACAGTCGTTGAACCAGGCCCAAGTGTCGCGATACGAATGGACCTCTCTCTTTCTTAAGCAGTGTGACCTCCCGGACCATGCCAAAATGGAGTGTGATACGTGGCCAAAGAGCTCGTGGGCAAAACTATCCACTAGCGCCATGGAACTTGCCGTGCATCGTGTATAAGCGAAATAGCGCACGTGGCCCATGTGTCTCATTTAGACGATTGTCGTTGTCACTACCGTTGTGGTATGACTGTTTTCTTTTTTTCTGGGCACAAGTTTGCCCAATAAAGACTTAGATTCGTGACTCAGTTTAGGCACTGCGTCGTTCTGTACTGTCCCTACAATGCCACAACACGTCTGCACGCGGCATTTCCTTCAGCAGCTGTGTTGCATTCATAGGTACAGTCCATCATGGGCGCAGTGCGTCGCTGATTCAGCGTTAGTTAAATTGATCAACTAAGCGCTACGACCGGGGCACCGTGTGAAGCTTGTGCCTAATTTTATTGTTCTATCTACGGTGGCGTATTCCATTATTATTATTTTTTCATCGGCTTGTTTGTGCAGCACAGTGGTAGTAAAGAGCCACAAAATCACGAACCACCGCAAAGGGCATGTACTATATTTCCGTGTTGTAATGCTTAGATTCAGGAAAAGTGAGAGTACGAATTCATATTTAGGTTAGCAAAAAGCTTAACGTACATGTATCGACTTCCTAACAATCATCCTTGATCAGATGACTAGCACGATTGCATCAAGCATTTTCTCTATGAGTACACCTTGAAAGGGAGAGAGGGGTTACAACGCCCATAGGCTTGTAATAGCCCATTGCCGCGCAGAGCACTCAGCAAATTTTTGAGCAAGGCAGCATTAGTTACACTGGAAGCATAGGGCGCAAAGGACAATCCACAAAGACTAGACAGGACAAGCGCTAAAAGTGTAACAAGTGTAACTATGTTTCACCAACCAGCCCAATCCTGTACTCTTCTGAATGCGGCATTAGTTGCCAACTCCTAAAGACCTTGTCACTCAACAGCTTAACTCGTTATGCCTTTCGGGAAGCTGTTTGTGTGGTGGATGAATTAGGTGGGAGGGAAATGCTGTGCAGCAACAATGACAGTTTTCGGAATTTGCTCCAGAACTGCTACGCCACCCGATCTATTTTTCCATGTACCCTTAAAATCCATACCGTCGGCGTCGGTCAAGGTGCTGCTGCTCATGGCCCGCCTATCGCGGAGGTGGAGGCTGGAGCGGTGCGTGCTAAGGCGCCTCCGTGGCAGCTGCATTCCCGTACGCTCGCCATCCAACCCTTCCTGGCTGCCAGAACTCGACTGCCGCACCCCTGGCAGCTCCTGCTTCTTGTTCGATGGCCTCCTCGATAGCATATCGCTAGACTTCCTAAATCGAGGTTAACATCTCGGTGGCCTAGTAGCCACACCAACTGAATCAAACTGAAGTTCTTCTTCTTCTACTTCTTCTTCCGATTCCTGCTGGCCTGCAGGAATCACGCTTTGGTGAAAAAGAATAACAAAGTCATTACGCATCCTTTTGCTACCATGGTTATCACTAGGCGCGTTTACGGGAACGTTGCGGTAGCTGATTGATTCATTATTCGGTTATACCGTCCCAAAGCGAAGAGAGAGAAAGAAAAAAAGAAAGGCATGGAGGTGAACTAGAGGGGTGCCCTATTTCCTATTCTGGACAGTGGAGGGGGAATGAGGGAATAAATGAGAAAAAAAGAAGGCGAAGGAAAGAGACACCTAACTGGCACAGTAGCGCGCGCATGGTATCTATAAAGCGTTCGCTTTTGGGCCATTGGTTACAGAAAATTCATTAGAGCACGCGTAGTAGTCTGTGCTGATGATGAATGAGGCCAAGCACCCAGGATCTTCCCCTCTGTACAGGTGCAAAGCAGGTGCCGTGGGAGAGCTGGTGACGGATGGTTTCCTTACAATTACAGTGGTCGCATGCACGAGGGTCGGACGAAACTGACGATTTCACAGCCACCGCGGTGAAAGCGTGACCAGTTCCATAATAATTTCGACCTGCTAGGCTACAGAGAACGAAAACGTACGGGCAGATCACCGACCGATGCGTCTCGGGCGAAGAGGTGCCAGGCGCGGGAGCGTTGTCGTGGCTCGGTATTCCACGCGTCTATCAAACCCTAGCCCTAACCACGGTCGCTTTGGAGGGCGCGTCCGAGGTGACGAGACGCGCGGTCCGTGGCGGTCGCACTCTAGCATTCGAGCCGCTTCAGCGCTGCAGCCTTAATAGTTAGCCACTAATTATATTGGTACGTGCACCTGTTTATCTTCATGCGGTGACCACTTTGCACCGGCTAACAAATTTTAAAGGTTATCGCTCTGCGCAAGACGCGCCAAAATTATTTCCAATTTACTCGAACGTGATCGTTGATTATATCTGTTGTATGCTCACCCTGAATCTTGTGTAATCTGATCGCATGCGCGACACGAATTGAAGTGCGTAGTTTCTGAAAAGCACGGCGGGCGCGAGCGATTACGCTGGAACGTTCGACGACTGGTGCATGAGAGCAACGCGCTTGACCCGCGGATCAGATTCCGACGATCGCCGACTGTCTTCGCCGCTATCGTTATGCTTTGAGTGTAACTTTGTTTCGCGGGCTCAGGTTCGCCCAGTAAAATATCACCGCCCCTTCCATTCCGCGCAGATTGTCCAACAGCGAAGCTGCGTTAGTTACACCGAGTGTTACACCATGCAAGGCAAACTTCGCAAGCAGTCGATGTTGTAAATCTTTTGTTTCGCCATTCTTTACCTCCTTTTCGCTTTTGCATGCTTCGCGTGGGGACCATCCTTTATGAGTGTTTCTTTTTTGCGATTTTCGTAGTGCATTTTTCGTATTTTTTGCAGGTGACGTGTTTGTCTGTGTTTTGTCGTGCTTTTCTTTGGCGTGCAAGTTTCTCCACATCTTTTTTGCTCGCCAGCAATGAAAGAAAGGTTTGGTGGATTGTTTGGATTGTATTGACGTTTTATGTAGCTTCCAGCACTTCTTGCTGGCGCAAGAAGTGCCGGAATTGACGCGCTCCTAGTATCGCGTTTCAATCACTGGGCATTGTTCGTTGGCCGCGAACCGCCAGCGCAGGATTTCTTTCATTTGTGGCAGGGTGGCACCTATTGTCGATAAATTGGATGCCGATCTGGCTCGATTGCCGAAAATGCACCACGTGACAAACGCACAAGATTGGCGTAGAAGATAGCATCTTCACATGGGAAAAGGCGCCACTCCAACCCCTCACCCCCTGTTGAGCTCTTCTTTCCCTCTTCCTCTAGGTCACGCGGCCGCTTATAACCGAAGCCCAACAACAACTGCACAGGGTCTGCATTAAACAGCTTCGCTGCAAACGTTAAGGTATTCACAGTCACAGTCACCAGGGCCAATAATGGACTAATAATATGCTAACAATTGCTAGCCACAAACATGTGGCTACTTATTATAGTTGGCCACAAATGCCAGTGCCGCCGCTGCAGGCGACATAAAAGGTGTAAGGCCTGTTTCACCTGATGCGACTTTCATGGATCCGGAAGTACGATTTCGGTCTCACTTCCGGTGCGACATAATTGGCTGTCGCAAGTGTCGATCCTCGCCCCTCCCCTCTCTGCGACTGCGACCAACCGCTTGTCGTCGAAACTGCGCCGGGTGCCACGAGAGCTATTTCGCGGTTTCTATTGGGGAAACGCCGTCTGTCGATTAAGCAAGCCTTGAACAGTGCGTCTAATTGCGTGGAGTCATGGATTGCGCAATCGGCACATGCCATCAGCACCGAGACGCCAACGAGGCAGAAGAAAACTCGTAGGTCGAGTTTGGCTTTTTGATTTCTCTGTGCTCGTTCCCAAGCTACGTTGCTAATGACGTGACACTTTACGGAGTGAGCTGTTGTGAGCTCATTGCAATGGCCGATTCCGTTGGCGATGTTTGCCGGGCACGCCGCTGCCACCCGTGTCCGTCGCAGCTATCGCGCGCACTGAGCACAAAAACCACGATTATCTATTCCGCTTCAGAACGTTCTCCCAAGAATGTCTGAATTTGAGATTTGTTTAAATAACAAATTCAGACGCTTGGTGGAATGAAGAATGCGCTCGTGATTATGCAAAGACAAAAGCAGCTTGGAAAAGGTTATTACGTTACCAGCGCCCCTAAAAATGGAGAGATTCTAAATTTTTTCGAGCCGTCTTTAAACATAGTTTCAAAAGGCCAAATACGAATACGTTGCAAGCATTTTGACCTCTTACCTCACAATGAAAATAAGCGTGCGTATTTCAGTTTTCTCCGCAGCAGGAAATTCTCCCGCATCCAAATAATATTGACAGTATAGTCCTAAGTGCTAATGAAATGAACTAATCACTAGAAGAATTCGCGAAGCCATGAGAAATTATATTTTCGTCAGTTGTACAAAATTTTTCTTCCTTACAAAGGGCATCACATGGTGTAGCGATATTCGGATCCCGGCGCACGAAGGGGTAACCTCTGGCATGATGAAAATTTTATTTAAGTAAGCTAGCTCCTGATGAACTTTTAGCTATTATAAATCACTCAATTAGATTTTGATGAATTCTGTCTGCATGGAAAATTGGTAAAATAATTCTACTTCTAAAAATCATGGGGAACGATATACAACAGATAACATTAGACCAAACGCGCTAACCTCACATTTTGTTAAATAATTCGAAGCAGTCCTATGTGCCGGTATGCTTAAATTTGTAGAGAACAAAGATTTTCCTAATTCCTGCCAAATTGTATTCCAACCGTCATATTCAATCTGTCATGACTACGTGGCATTGAAAAGTCGAACAAAGTGAGCACGGTGCCAAAGGCAGATAGGTGCTATTGTGATATTAGACATCTCCAAAGCTACGATAGTGTATAATACACAATTTTATTCGGATATATTACGAAATCTAGATTTCCAAATTATCTTGTAAACTGCATATGTGAATTTTTAAACGGGAGGCAGTTCTACTGCTCTCTAAGAGGCTTTTCTTCGTGCATGCACACAATCACGGGGATTTGCTCAAGGAGCTATCACTTCTCCATTATTATTCAACGTTCTGATGAGTTCCATTCCTCGGAATCCAGATGTACAAGATATGTATACGCAGTCGATATTGCTTTCTTTGCATCAGACAGTGACAGTCACTCCCTAAAATATCTACTACAGAACTATCTCTACGCCATAGAAACCTGGTCAAACAAGGTTCGCCTTTCACTTGACGTGAGAAAGTGCTCGATACGGTTTTCCCCCTTAATAATCCCGTTAACATATCGCTATCCTACCGTCTCGATACTGTACCTCAAGTGGAGTCGGTGATGTACTTTAGTGTGACCTATGACTGTTCTCTGTGTTAGCCGTGTCATATTGACCATATAGTTAAAAACGCAGTGAGAGCGGTCGGCATGCTGCCTAAGCTATGCAAGTGTCGGTGGGGGATGCGGATAGACTCACTACTAATGATCTATCAAATGTATGCGCGGGCCATTTGAGAATTTAGATGTCTGCTAATTTCTCGTGCGACAGCTTATAAATTACGCCCCGTTGTTCGTATTAAGCGGGAATCCCTGCGATTGTGCTGCTGATTACCCAGATTTGTAGCTAACAGTGTATTACTTGAAGAACTCAGGTTGCCCTCTATATTGTCCAGATTTTGCTTGCTGAGGTGCAAACATTCTTAAATATGTACGAATCCCCTATTAGACGACTGGAAAACATATTCATTTCCCAGCCTGCATTATTCTTCGGGGTAGACTGGACCTAGTTTCAGGTAGACACATCAATTAACCCCTTAAGTGTACATATTTGGTAGGTGCCTTCTGTTTGTGATGTTCGAGATAGTATAAATCACCTATAATGACGTCTACCGAAACAACGCAAAACTTATCTCTCATAGTATGTTAAATATACTATTGCAAGAATATTTAATGAGTTCAGATACACATACCATCATCGCAACAGACGCCTCGCAGTGTGGAGAAAAAACTGGAATTGCCATTTTCGCTCCTGCTCTAGACTGGACTTTCTCAATCAGGATTCTGGACTACCTATCCACATTTTTGGCTAACTTTTTAGCTCTGGTGTCGATCCTACGTAAACTAACTTCATCAATATCGACTGTACTCGTAATAACGGATTCTTTACACTTATGTGCATCGCTCACGAGAAATAGCTATACTAACCTTTTACGCTGACTTCATTTTGCAGTGCCTGCTCAGACATAACTAAATAAATTACTTTGGGCGCCTCGTCATAGGAAATTATACATGAACGAAATGACTGACAGGCTCGCGAGATCAGCTCTCAATGGCCCTGTACTATCATTACTTCCCTCAATATCTTACCTAACTACTGCTAGATTCAGGAGATATGGAAAAGCACAAGACGTTGTGAATCCAGTGATAGGAAATTTTTCAGAATATCGAGATCTTCTCTTCCCTTGGCACAAAAAGAAAACCAAAATTTTACGAGTGCGAAATAACAGCGGATGTCATACCTCAATATGACGTAATTTCGTTGCCTAAATTGTGAGCTACCTACGGTATCGGCCCAGGAAAAAGTTTTGAAACGTATCCTGTACGAAAAAGTGGTGGAAAAGTGTGTAGGAAAGAGGTTAACTTTATATAATAAACATAAATGAAATTTGTTTAACGGCAGGACTCAAACAGAGGGCTCCGAGCACCAACGCTCGTTTCTACCTGTACTGCGTGTCACGCACATAACAGTCAACGCCGTGGGAGTTACGCAAGAAGTTCAGTCAAGTAAAGCGTTCACTCCTCGCGTTCGGTCCATGCTTCGCTGCGCGCCAACAGCGTACGCTGTGGAGAGCATGCATGTCGAGTCGCTCGCGACGGGTTGTTAATAGAAAACCCAGAAAGAACAACAAAGCTAAAATGACCCAAAACAACGTATTAGCAGCCGTATACCACGTCTGTTTGTTCCACAGGAATAAAACTTGTTTTATTCAATACTGGAGCTTACATAAGAAACAGTTGAGCACGATTGCGGTCTGACAACAACCAACTCTATGCTATTGCGAACGAAGCCACTGCAAGTCTCTCTAGCCTCCACAGCGTTGACTGCTATGTATAGAACGAGGCACAGGAAGCGTACGTTTACATCAATTCTTGCTGAAATTTCAAACCGAACGCCGTTTTCCCTTCTCCTCATGGCCGCCGTGCTCCAAGGCGTAGTATGACGTACAAGTGCTAGTGCGCCTACGTACAATTGTTCGCGCTGTGACGTCGCTCGTGGTGACACGTGACTTGGAGAATTATTCAAGCCAACATCTGCTATCTGTGTAATATGTTGCTTCAACAACCGAATTAGAGCTTAGAGAAAAAATAAAAATCGCAAATCTAATGTATTTCAGCTTCTGCTTATTCCTACATCGTGCAGTTACGCGCGGACACCGAAACTATGTCATTTTATATCGTGGTCCAGCACGAATTCATACGCTGTGATCTCTTTATGTCTGCCTCAGTATTCGTATAGTACAAACTTATACTACAAGTAAGGTTTGCTCGTGCGGAGCACGCAAAATCATGTGCTGCCAGAAGCCAGACAAAAATGGAACAGCTCGGACGCGACACCGTCAGCAGAAGTGCGCCGCGCCGCAAGAAAGCGAGGAGAAAGGAAATGAAGGCGGCGCCTATGACGTATGCGTCACGCGATCCTCGAGGTCCGCTACGGGAGAACGCAGGGAAGGAATTTCGCTTGCGGAGGCCGGACTGGGCAAGTGGAGAGAGCGTCTGTGTTTGCGGTGAAGCCGGCCTCCTCAAATTGCGGGTTCTCGACACTATCTATATTTCTATCTCGGCTATTAATGAGCCGATTTGAAACATTGTTGCGGCAGAACGCTCCCTAGAGGACACGTAACAACTGCCAGCGTATAACCAAAGTTTGCTATGGGGTCTGCTAAGGGGTTCTTTAAAGGCGACTATTTAGATGGATGGTGTACGTGTGTGTGTTTGCGCGTGTGCTTTTGTTGATTTACAAATGCATTTGACCTTTTATTTCGTACTCCCTTCCTACAAAGTTGTAATCAGTTGGTCTTCCACGAAGTTTATTCAATTGGAAAAATTTTTCTACAGGGCACGTGCAGGTTCTGACGGATTTGTTCTGACTACTGTAGTAAAGCATTGGTGTCGTTCTGCAGTACGATGTACTCCTCAAATCACCAATGCGTTTATAGATGGCGCAATCGCCGGCCAAAATTACTTTCGCTTCAATGCTCGTCGGCGGCTCCATCGCACATAATAAAGATACTAGGGCAGACCAGCCAGCAAACTGGAACACTTCAGATACCATTCCACTCCGTGTCAGTCAAATAGCACTATCTCATCAAGTAATGGTGACGTTTAGAAAGTGATGCTTAACGTTCCTATTCGTCATACAAATACGCGTCATAAAGCAACTTTAGATAGAAGAGGAGCACCTCCTTCCGGGAAATCAAGTGCATCTCGAAAATGTCCTTGGCGATCGCTGCAGGGCAACTTCGCGCGCATCAAAGCATACGTCCCCCGCTTTCAAGCAGGTCAAAAGTACACAACATAAAGATTCAACCATAACGGGAACGCGCACGATAGCACGCAGAACCCTATCTCAAGAAACAACACACACTGCAGACATCTATCGACACCGCACACTTGTTGATGACGGCATGTAAAATTAAACTTAGGAGCGTAATACATCCATACATTATGGCACACCAACCACAAATATACCGCTTCAAGATTGTGACAGCCGCCTAGCTATTGTAGAACGGCAAATGTAGCCCGCATACCATCCTTGAAGGCCGGAAGGGACGTACACTAATCTCATTAGGAGACATTACAGCGATGCCGTAGATGGCTAACCGATACGTCCCTTCGTCCATCCTTTGCCTGTACCCCGAAAACCCACCCAGCGCCAACCCAGGCAATTCCATCGTTGTGAACTTCCTCTGAAGCCATCCTTTTAGTAGTTCTTCTGTGAGCCCCAATCTTATTGTTATTCGGGCCAACTCAACGGCATTCATATTCACGGTGGTGCGAGTTCTTGTTGTTCAATCCCAGTCGTTTACTTACAGCTGTCTAGTCCTCCCACGGACGCAATTTGTAACCAATTTTCTCGCGTCTCATTTAACAGGTTGAGGTATTGCCTCGGTGCCAGGAAGAAACAAAGCCTGCTACCAATTAACAGACACAAAACACATTTTATATTGAACAAAAATAAACATTTACGAGTAGAGGCGTGGCCATATTTCACCGAAACTAAACGGCAGTTTACCAATGTCATAACACATTTAAAATGCGACATAATATACACATCCGATATCGCGAGGTTCAACGCATAGCTTTTGAATTAAGTACAGTGGAAAATAATACTAAATATACCTAAATATACTAAATATGGTTGTCGTTGAAAAAAAATAGGAATGAAAGTTAACCGGTTTTAAGTTTCTGCTGGTCTGGACAATCAAGGCAGAGCAGCGACGATCGCAGGCGCTCGAGCACAGCCGAGTTCCGCAGCCGTGGGCTTGTCCAAATGCTGCCCGCTTCGTCTCGCAATGTAAGAGTTACCACAGGTTGTGGTGAAGACAGGTTGCGCTGGGGTGGAAGCCTTTGCGAGCCGAGGTGCTGGCGCCCATCAAGAGCGCGCACCTCCATCCGCCTCCCTGGCAAATAAATGTTACTGGCAAACGGTATGAACTTAACTTCAAGGCGCGGTACGTTAGGCTTCTGCTACTCCTGAAAAATAAACACCATGTAAATTTGTCGCACCCATAACATATGCAGGGCGTGCTGAAACAGAGCAGCATTAAAGTGGACTAAAGCCGCATTAAAGCAGACGTATGGTGTAGGCGACACTACGGAAGCAGTCGCACATCAAATCAGCAATTCTGTGCCCGCCGCTTTAGCTTTGCGGCTATGATATTACTGGAGGCCGCTGGCTTGATGCCGACCGCTGCAGTCGAATTTCGCTGGGGCAAAATTAAGACTGCGTGAAAATAACACCCCAGTGTCAAAATTAATCCGGAGTCTGCAACTACGGCGTAGCTCATAATCCGATTGTGGTTTTGGCATGTGCAGCCCCATAATTTGATTAAAGTTTATTACTTCTCCCACGATGCGGTGTGCCTTGTTAGGCAACGAATATGCCCAACTCTCTCAGATGTTATGAAGTAAGGCGCAGAACAACGCCTTAAGCGAAACACCTCCCCCTGTGTGTTCTGTGTACTACTCAGACAAACAGCAGGACTAAAGGTTGAAGAAGGTTTGGACTAAAGGTTGAAGAAATTAAACATTGCACTTCAACGACACCGTTAATTATCGTTAATCAAAGCAAACAGCACGGAAACCAATGCTTGCATCGATTCCCAAAGTTCGTGGTATCCGCATAACTTTTTTTTTGAAGCAAAGCTTTCTTTGCCTCTTCCTTCGACTTCCGCACTGCTGCTGCTGCCGTAATGCCTGCCACGTCATGACGTAGTTGACACGCACGCCACTAACGGTGGCCACGTAGGGGCATGGTCGACACGTGGCCATGTCACAAAAACACAAAAGGCATCTGCTGTCGGTGTTTTGTTTCTTGGCTTTTGTTTATGAACTGTCATTCTGAAAATTCCGAGGAAGACCGTTATGAAGAATCTAAGCGTGTGCGCCACGTGGACGGCCTGCGCGGTTGTGGTTCGGAATAATTATTGCGATGTCCGCACCATCGACACCGGATTTTCTGCGACACGGCGCCCTTAAGAGGAAGCGTTAGCTTGGGCCCAACGCCACCGCGGCCTATTCAAATACATATAAAACGCAAAAAGCACTTTTCTGAGATAAACCCTGGACCGATTTTAATGGAATTGATTGCCATTGAAAGAGAAAGTTATATTCTAGTTTCTGTTTCAAGCGGAATTTTGATTTAGGACCTCAATTTGGTGCCATATATTTTCAAGTTGTCTAAAGTTTGAAAAATATAGAAGCACGAAGTTTACAAATTATTAGCTCTGCAACCAGAACGAATATCGCAGCTCTGTAAACGGCATCCACTAGATCATTGAAAGCGGACAGATTTATTATGTAATTTTGGCAGTCAGCGACAATCTACTTCTTTGTCTAACCCTGCTTTTCGCTCTTGGCTGGCCGATCAGATGTGCTGCGAACTTCAAAGGGGCGGCTGCGCCCGCACGGTGATCTCGGACGATTCCATAAGGATTGCGTCGTTGCACATGCGTTCACCTGGGCGGTTATCATCCACGTACAGTCGACTAGCCCAAAGCGCCCGGATGCAAGAAGCCGGGTGGAGGATCACGTGGTGTCTGCCAAGAGCTATATAAACCGTTCAACACCCAGGCATCTTCGCGGTTAGCGGCAACCCACTTGTTTGTATAACTCCGCTTTTCGTTCTTGGCAGGTGAGTTTGATTAGCCAATTGCTGTAACTGGTCATATTGTATTTTGTTTGCCGCTGACTGCAATAATGCCTTATACATGCTCTGCGTGCACCAAACCCGTGGAAGGGATGCGTTTGACCTGTTCTCGTTGCAAAAGTAGTTACAATATTGGAAAGAACGGTTCTACCATCACGAAAGGTGCGTTTTCAAAAATGTCGGCTGCTAAGCATGAAATCTGGACATGCCCACCATGCGAATCCAGTACAAGAAATCGTTCTGACTCAGATGATAGTGATGCTCCTTTTGGTCATAAATTCTCTTCTGTTAACAGCAAGCTTGACCAAATGAGAGTTACGGTTGAAGAACTCACAACTTAAGTGGAGGAACTACTTCAATTTAAGGCAACAGTTGAAAAGACGGCTGAAACTGTTACGGAAATTCAAACGTCAATAGAGTTCCTTTCTAATAAATATGACTCTGTTATGTCTAGCCTGCAAGCTAACCAAACAGAGTTAACTCAGCGACATGCCCGAGTGGAATCATTTTCTGAGACTGTTGACGCTCAAGCTGAGCTACTGGATAAAGGAAGGTGCACAGTTAATGAACTTGAACAGTACAGCAGGCGATGCAACTTTGAAATACATGGCCTCCGAACCAACCCTAATGAGAATTTGGTTTCTTTGATGGGTGATCTAGCTCAGTACCTAGAGTTTCCAGAGTTTGAAGCGAATACAATTGCTGCAATACATCGAAGGCCGAACAAGGGCAGTTCGACTCCCTCTATCCTTGTGCAGATTCGTGACGTACCGTCTAAGGAAAAATAGCTTGCTCTACGGGCAAAGCTTCGCGATTTGCCTACGGATGAGTCTCCATCCTCTATTGTATTTCAATGAAAATTTGACGAGGACGAACAAGGAGCTTGTCAGATTGGCCAGGTCTAAGGGAAAAGAAAAGCAGTATAAATTCGTTTGGACACGTAACGACAGAGTGAAGTCTGAAGTCTGTCATCCGCATTGGGAAGATGTCTGATCTGGATAAGATCTGCTAAGCATGAGCAATCTCGAATTCCTTGCGTGTACAACATTTTCTGAAGTAACATGATTTTTCACAAGTGACGAGGAACTTGCATATCGCGCAACGCACGTTAGTATCCGCAATATCCGAAAGCACTCGGATAAATTCATGGCCCTAACTTCACCTTTTCGTTCTACATTTCACGTATTTGTACTGACGGAAATTAATATTTCAGCTGATATTTTTAATCAGTACTCAATACGGTGGTACCCGCCGTGGTTGCTCAGTGGCTATGGTGTTGGGCTGCTGAGCACGAGGTCGCGGGATCGAATCCCGGCCACGGCGGCCGCATTTCGATGGGGGCGAAATGCGAAAACACCCGTGTGCTTAGATTTAGGTGCACGTTAAAGAACCCCAGGTGGTCAAAATTTCCGGAGTCCTCCACTACGGCGTGCCTCATAATCAGAAAGTGGTTTTGGCACGTAAAACCCCAAATATTATTATTATTAATACGGTGGTACCAATCAATTTCATATACATGACCTGCAAAAAAGGGGGCGGCGTCGCAGTTTTTGTGAGAGACAGTTGGACTACTACAGAGGTACATTTTGACTTCCAGCACGCAGAAGTTGTACCAATGGGTATGAGCACTCCAGCTCTCTCTTTTATATTGTTTGCAGTATATCGACCTCCTGCTTCAATGGCGGGCTCTTTTTGGCCGAACTTGACACCATCCTCTCAGCTCATTCGCATGAAGACTATATCTGTGTAATAGGCGATATTAACATAGGTACCTTTCGCCCTTCTATGGCTCTGGTCGCAGATTATCTTGATCTGTTATCAAAATGGGGACTGAAACCAACTATCCAGAAAGCAACGCAAGAAGAATTTCTGGCGGGCAAACTGGTCATCTCTTGCATCGACCATATAAATATAAGAGCTCCAAGTTTCGTCCTACAATCTACTATCGTCGAAGCAAAACTGTCAGACCACTAATTTGTTTGTTGCTCTTTATCCCGGAAATTAAACCCTCCAACACCGGATCGCGGCAAAAAAGAAATATCCATATGTGAAACCAAAATCTTCTACAGACTGGCATCGGAATACGATTGAGAAGTGTTCTTTGAAAATGTTTCCCCGATAGACATTTATGATAAACTGGTTGAACCATTACAAGAGTTTAAGAAAGCGGCTACTCGCGTGGTTGAAATCAGGCAGCGCAATAAAGTAAACTCTTGGATGACCTCTAATATATTATCAGCTATGAAAGAACAAGATTTGCTCTGGGCCCAGTCGAAAAGGGCACCTGCATCTATCCTGCTACGGTCAAAGTTTAAGGTTGCAAGAAATAAAGTAAATGCAATAATTCGTCATGCTGAACGAGTACATTTCCGCAACAAGTTTAGGAATGCAGGCACAGATACTAGAACAACGTGGTCTTTGATTAATAATCTAACAGGTGTCAAAAGGCGTGGCAGTGATGTAAAATATTTTGTGTCGTATTCTGGCACTGATGAAGAAAACGTAGCTAATGAATTCAAGTTTTTCTCGCAAGTTTCGGGTAGTGCGCAAAAGCATCCCTTATTTTGTACTCTTAGGAACAGCACAGTCGAATCTGCACACCTACCTTTGCTAAGTGAGGATGAGCTAAGTTCAATTATTTTTGGTCTTAAACGCAATAGATCTGTGGGAATAGATGACATTTCAGTTGATCCGCGAAACTTGTTCCACATACTTAAAGGCGTGTTGCCATCGCTGTTCAACATCATTATCTCAAGTGGCGTGATCCCGGCGAACATGAAAGCGGCTATTATTACCCAAATTCACAAAGGTGGTGCGCATAATAGGTATGAGAATTATCGTCCTATTTCAGTCTTGCCTTGTTTGGCTCAAGTACTATAAAAGAAAAACATATGCTCTTTACAATGACAAGTTTCTTAGATAAGCACGAAATCCTGTCACCGCGTCAGTGGGGTTTTGTACAAGGTAAAGGGACGAAATGCTTTTGAAGGACTTTTCTGACCAAGTGGTGTGTGCACTGTTTCAGGATGTCAGCAAGGCTTTTGACAGCGTTTGTCACACTGTGTTATTATGTAAACTGTCCAGGTTAGGCTTCCGTTGAGTGTTTCTTTCGCTTTTGGTAAATTTTTTACAGCAGAGAAGGCAATACGTCTCGATTGGGCTGGCAAGGAGCGCTTCTTTGCTAATAAAAGCTGGCGTTCCTCAAGGTTCCATAATTAGTCCCCTGTTATTTAACGTCCACGTGAATGACCTTTCAAACGCTGTGCCTGTAGGTTTGTATCAGTACGCTGACGATACTCTCCTCGCATCCTAGTCGCCGAACTACTCTGACTCCCTTTCTTCCCTTCAAGCTGCAGCAACTGTTGCTATGGACTGGTTCTCACACAACCTAATCAAAGTTAAGAGCTCTAAGGCTCAACTTATATGCTTTCACAGCCCGATGATGAAGGTAGATTTAAACCATAAGTTGTTCTTGCACGGATCTGACTGCTCTCAATGTCAATGTCTACCACTGAGCTATAAAACTACAGTGAAATATCTAGAAGTACACGTTGACAGTCCTCTTTCTTGGAATGATCACTTATCCCACGTTTTTAAAAAAGCTCCGAACCGTCTCCTGTGTGCTTCACAACATTAGGTACTACATGCCGCTTTCAATACGCAGAGTTATAGTAAACGCTCTCGGTTATAGCGTACTGCGTTATGGCATAACGATGTATGGTCACTGTGCAGTTCGTTGGAAAAACAGGATCAATTCTCTCCTGCGATCCTTGTTAAAAAAATATTGGTCATGATTTAGGCCTGCTCTCCAACTCTGGTGTTTTTAAGGTATTCTCGCTACCTGATTTTGATCGCGTTTTGATGGAAACGATTGTCCTGAAACATGTTTGGTTTAGTGACTATAAGATTTCGTATGTTCCCACACGGTCTCTTCGACCGAAGGAACCTTTTTGTATTCCCCAACGGTTTACAAGATATGGAAAGCGAGTAATAGATTTTTACGTTCCATTTTACTTTAACAGGCTACGTCCGAGTGTTCGCCGGGCAAAAATTTAATATATAATAAAAAAGATGCTGCGATACACTAATTAGTGGGTTTACGACGTTCTACACATATGCCCCATCACTTGTCAAGTAAATCCTGTGATTTCACTGGTTACTGCAGTATTTTTTTCACTGATCCGAGTATTGTCATGCCATTTTGGTTTTCCTTCCTCGCTATTTATTCTGATGAGATTTTTTATATGTAACTTGGGTTTTGTGTCTATTTTTATTTTGGCAGTGTGCTAATTTGATGTCCCGTAATTTTTAATGCGCGTTTATGACTGTGTGTATATATGGGTGGTTCCGCTGCCTGTCGGGCTCTGCCACTCAAGCCCAAAGGCTTTGGCAGGCCGGATTTTTCTACATTTTTTATATACTCGGCGCAATAAAGTATTATTATTATTATTATTATTATTATTATTATTATTATTATTATTATTATTATTATTGACACGTCTACTTATCTTTATCGGGCGACCCCGTTTCGCCGCCCAACAAATGTAATCGCACAGCGCGGGATGCGCCTGCATGTATCCGAAGTTTCTGGAAAGTTATCGATGCTTCTATCCGCCGTCTGTTGTCGCCGAACCTTGTATTATCTGATTTCATCGCGTAACGCGAATGGTGTACAACTTTGTGGAAAGCACGCGGTTCCAGACGATTAGTTTGGAAAATTCGACGACTGCTCTATGAAAGCCGACGCGCTTGACCCGCTGATCAGATTTCCGACGATCGCCGACTGTGTTCGCCGCTATCGTTGTGCTATAAGTGTAGCCTGTTTTGTGGGCACAGGTTCGCCCAATAAAATTTAGTTTTGTCGTTCACAGTGTTGCTACTGTGTGCTTCAACGTCAGCACCACGTGACATTATTATTATTATTATATCTTACGTGAATTTGTTAGTTTGTCTACAAGGGTTCAGCAAAAGCTGTATTTCCATGTTACTAAATTTTTGTAGATTCCTGTGGAACAGATTAACTTCCCTGCTTTAGGTTTATTATTAGATAAACCTCCCATAAGTGTGATATCATTTTTGATTGCCAAGTAACATATTTGCCAACCCAATGGTTTCAGTTTCAGAAAATTTTCGATTTCTGGCACTTTTTAATCCGAAATTGACGATCTAAACAAAAGTAATTGAAGCCAACTCCCACTTGTCCTAAATTCTTTCTTTTAAATGCAACGAACCCCACCAAGTTTAGTGCTGTGGTTGCCGAGAAAAACGAATTCCTTTATTTACATGTATTACATGTAAATATTACATGTATTTACATGTATTACATGTAACTAGGTGTGATCCCTCACAAATGCGGTGCGGGAGCTGATGCGCTTGTCCCCGTGCTCTCTCTCTCTCTCTCTCTCTCTCTCTCTATATATATATATATATATATATATATATATATATAATATATATATATATATATATAAATTTACATATATATATAAAGCGCATATATATATATATATATATATATATATATGCGCTTAGTGCCGACGAGACGAAGGCTCGCATAAAGAGTCGAGCGGAGCAGGCAAGCTCGCATTTCACATCCCGTCGCGACTGTCGTAGGCCGTCGATGTATAACCGCCAAATAACGCCAATCAACGGAAACGGCAAAGCTCCGCTGACATCGATTCCCACAGTGCGCGGGATCTGTATATTTCTTCTTCCTTCTACTGACCCGTGGACTTTGTGATTGGATATTTTCTATTTATTTTTTTTATTGCCACGCTCGACGCGCTTGTGCCACAGTGACGCAGCACGTCGCCGTTTTCATCTTCATCGCGCGCAATGCAAGCGCGGCGCCATCAACCCGCAAGTGTCCTTGACGATCGCTGCATGGATATTTTGCACACATCTTGACAATGCCTGAGCACCTGGAATGTGTATTGAATGGGTGTTGTTTTCATGACATTGGCTAAAGGAGTTTCTGTTTAACATATCTCATCGCCACTCACGACTGCACTGCAAGCGTGTGAAAAATTGTCGAAAAGTAGCAGAGGACACCAGAACTTCTGCGGTGGCCGTGTGCCATACCAATTCCAGGACTTTTGAGCAAATAACTGGCTCTGTTGGCGCTCACAGTAATGGCATGGAATGTATGCCTTGATTGTGACTCGGTGTTTGTATCGTCTCTTGTTAAAATGAACTTTTTTCTAAACGCATTTATTTTCGCGATTAACGCAGCAAGTTGCTTGGTCATTACGAAAAAGAGAGAATATATAGTATATTTTGTTCTATGCTGCTTAGGTTAGCGATGCTCTCACTTGCGGACTGCATCTGTTTAGAAAAAGGTTTATTTTAACAAAAGACGATACGAACAGTAAGCCGCACTCATGGCAGGAGGAGATGCAAATATCGGCGCGCCAACGGAGCCAGTTATTTGTTCAAAAGGTCCTCAATCGTTATGGTATCCGGCCACCGCAGCAGTTCAGGTATCCTCTGCAGCTTTTCTATAATTTTTCACATGCTTTCAGCGCAGTCGTGAGTGGTTATCACATATATTGAACAGAAACTCCACTGGCCTATATCTTTAAAACAAGACACATTTCAATACCTATTCGAGGTGCTCAGGCATCGTCAAGATGAGTGCAAAATATAGATGCAGCGATCATGAAGGACGCTTTCGAGTTCATGAGAGAGAGAGAGAAAAAAACTTTATTGCTCAGTTAATCGGAGTTATGGCAGGTCTGGGTGGGGCCCTCAGTCCAGGGCTCCACTGGCTCTTGCGGCTCGCTGAGCTTGGTCCAGGAGGGCCAACTGGCTCCCCTGATCCTCGCGTGCGAGTAGTGCCTCCCACTGCCGTACGAAGTCTGTGACGCTTAGAAAAGGTGAATTGACGGTGCTTGGCCGAGCCGTACATTCCCACGTTATGTGAGCCAGCGTGGGTTTCGCGCCGCACCACGGGCAGGTGTCGGTGTAATATGTCGGGTGCTGCTTGTGTAAGAGGTTTAGGTGCGGGTATGAATTGGTTTGTATGCGACGCCAGTCTTGGGCTTGTCTTCTATTTAGTTTGCAGTGCGGAGGGCCGTAGGTCCGTCTCTCCCTCCTCTGATTCTCTAATATGTCGCGCACTGCGGACAGTGGTTCCTCTAGGGTTCTGGCCGCTGCTCGGTCGTTGCTTCCTCGAGCTATGCGGTCTGCCCTTTCGTTCCCGTCGAGTCCGTTGTGCGCGGGGCACCATGTAATGCCGTGGTCCAGGTCCAGTCGTGAGCCGAGTATTCTTTGGGCACTGCGCGGTAGCATTCCCCGCATAAAGAGTCGACACGCTGCCTGCGAGTCTGTAAGCACATGAGCCGACTGACCCTTAAAGTCGGCGTCTCGTATCGCCAGCGCTATTGCCGCTGCCTCTGCTGTGCATACCGAGGTAGTCTTAACCGTAGCGGTTATCGTGGTGACTCTATTGGTTGCGGCGATCGCGTAGAAGTCCCTGTGAGTGGTTGCACTCGCGTCCGTGTAGTAGACGGCCGGATCCTTGCCGAATCGCTTCTGCAGAGTCCTCGTCCTGGCCTGTCTGCGGCCTGCGTGGTACCTGGCACTCATATTTCGTGGTATAGGTGAGACATGGACGTGCTCCCTCAAATCTCGTGACAACAAGTCTGTTTCGTCTCCGCAGAATAAGGGTCGAGCGTTGTATCCCAGTCTTTGGAGAATAGAGCGGCCCTGGGGCGTAGAGCTCAGCCTTTCTCTTTGCGATATCAGAACTGCAGAGGCATGTTCTTCATATTTGTTGTAAATACCCAATCGCTCCAGGCGCTCCGTGCTGACTGTGTTCGGGAGTCCCAGAGCAGATTTGTATGCCGTTCTGATAAGGGTGTCCACCTTCTTCATTTCAGTTTGGTTAAGTTTTTGGAACGGCAGGCCGTAAGTAATGCGGCTAATCGCAAATGCTTGCACCAGCCTAATAGTTTCTTCTTCCGCGAGCCCGTTGTGGCTGCGTCCAACTCGCCATATCATACGTGCCACACTCTTAACGGTTGGTGTTAAGCTCCGAATTGTGGTATCGACGTTGCCATTCTCTTGGATAAGCAGGCCAAGCACTCTCATTTGGGCGACTTCACGAATGGCCTTGCCGTCGAGATGTAAGTCTATCCTTGGTGTGGTAGTTTTCTTATGACGCTTGCTGCGTACGCACATGAACTCTGATTTTTCGGGTGCGCACGTCATACCAGCGTGCTTGGTGAAGTTCACTACCTTGTTAATGGCCTCCTGTAATAGGTCTTGTTTTTCTCCGTAGGAACCCCGGTGTGCCCACAACGTTATGTCATCGGCATAGATCGTACATCCGAGGTCCCGTGCTTGCTCGAGTTCTAGGGCCAGTCGCCTCATCCCGACATTGAAAAGAATAGGCGACAAGATTGAGCCCTGTGGAGTTCCTCGGTTGGGCATCGCGAAGACGTCAGAGCGCGTACTGCCCAACCCAATCGTTGCCTTCCTGTCGCGAAGGAAGGCAAGGACGTACCGAAACACCCTTCCTCCGCAACCTATGTCTTCCAGACCTTCGAGGATTGCTTCGTGAGAGATCGTGTCAAACGCTTTTTTGACATCGAGCGCCACAACGATCCTGGCTTCTTTGCTTCGTGGCGGGTCCAAAACTTCGTCGCGAAGCATAAGAAAGGCGTCCTGTGCCGAGACGTGTGGCCTAAAGCCAAGCATAGAGTGGGGAAAAAGTTCATTCCGCTCGATGTAGTTGCTCAGTCGTGTTTGGATCACCTTCTCAAAAAGCTTCCCTGCACACGACGTGAGCGATATTGGTCTCAAGTTTTGCAGATCTCTGGGTTTAGCCGGTTTCGGTAGGAGTATTACAGTAGCCTCTTTCCATTCTTCTGGCAGTTCCCCGTCGTCGCACCATACATTATCGTTGAAATAGGTCGCAAGCTGCCGCAGTGATTACTGACTCAGGTTGCGCAGCATCGCATTTGTAATGTGGTCCGGACCCGGTGCGGTGTTCTTACGGAAAGATTGTGCGGCTGCATAGAGCTCTGCCGTTGTTATGGGTTCGTCCAGCTCCGCGTTGTCTGGTCCCTCATAGTTGTATTGCACTGATGTTGTGTCCGGTACTCCTATGTAGACGCTCTTAAGGTCCTCAATGAGGGCATCGGCCGTGCCATCGTATTCAGTTTCAATTAATTTCAGTGTTCTGTTTGCGGTGGTCCGTGTTCCTGTCGGATCTATAATACTGCGCAGAATAGCCCATGTTCGCTTTGTGCTAAGCGTTCCTTTGAGTGCATCACAAAACTGAAGGAAATTGGTGTCCTGCAGCTGCTGCGCGTACTCACTGGCTTCCTGCGCAAGTCTGGCTATCCTGATCCTGAGTTTTCTGTTGTGTCTCTGTCTCTTCCAACGTTTGGTCAGACTTCTCCGCGCTTCCCACAGGTGTAGTAGATGCCTGTCTACTGCCGGTGTTTCGACTGTTGTCGATATTTCCCGTGTAGTGCTTCTGTGTATTTCCCTGATGAATTCCGTCCATTCTGTAGCACTATCGCACGGTGTGGCCTGCCTTTGCTTCTGTCTATAAGCTGTCCAATCGGTTATGGTGGCTTTTCCTAATCTATGGCGAACCCGCGTCGTGTTAACTGAGACACTAATAATGCAGTGATCACTGCCAAGGTCTTCGCCTAGGTTGGTCCAGGTAACACCTCTGTCATTGTTGCTGAAAGTTAGGTCCGGCGTGGTATCTTTGACTACACTGTTTCCCGTTCTGGTTGGTTCATCCGGTCGCGTCAGCAGGACCAGCTTATGCTCCTCCGCGAGGTCGGCTAGCCTTTGGCCCTTAGGAGTGCCTCGATCATAGCCCCAATCAGAGTGCGGAGCGTTAAAGTCCCCTAGGATAATTGCCCGGTCGTTGCTTTTCACTTTGCGCAATGCGGCCGTCACTAGCACGTCGAACTTTGCCTTCCTATCTCTAGGTGGGCTGTAGACGTTGGCAATAACTGTTTTTGGCTTGCAGCGTCTACATGGCCAGACCGTGAGAACCTGATGTTGGACACCGCAGTTAGGGACGTAGTCCACGCTCACCGCTATGTCCGCCCGTGTCAGTGCTGCTATCTGAGGATGGTCAGGGTGCGTGTGCATCTTGTATCCTCTGAGGTTCGGTATGTTCTTGCCTGGTTCTTGTATGCATATTATATCCGGGGGAACAGGCGTCGCATCTATAAAACTCAAAAGTGCTGCATGTTTAGTTCTAAGAGTCCTGCAGTTCCACTGCCAGACCTCGAGGTTTTCGGCTACTCTCGTGTGGCGATTAGCCATCTATAGTACTTTCGCTGTCGGTCAGCTCTCTCTCCTTAGGTCTGCGTGCAGGAGCTCCCGGGCTGGCACATTTACGTTTGTTCGGTCCCTCTTTCGTGGCATGAGAAGAGGAGTCCTCTATCTGTCGTTTGAGCTTGTACAGCTCTGCGAAAAGAAGTTGGATTTGTCGGCATATGGTATCCAGTTTATCGTCTTTTCCTGTCACCTGTGGGTTCGCGTTCTTGGTTTCTCCTGGCTTGGCTTTGTTCGTGTGGGGCTCATTCCTTTGTTTCAAATCAGCTAGCTCCCTTCGAATTTCTGCAAGGCTGTCCTTTAAAATTCTGTTCTCCTCTAAGATTTTTTGATAGGCTGGACTCTGAGTTACTGGATCGGCAGTGGGAGACACTATTCGCGCCCAGCTTACCTGTTGTGACGCGATGGCCGCCGTCTGATGTTTGGCCTGCGGAGCCCTCTCCTGTTTGGGGGCTAGAGGCTTGACATTGCGTGCCAAGGATGTTGACCTAGAACTCTGACGACTCCGCCGCCTGGTACGCGATCTCGATCTGGATCTCGAGGTTCCTTCTTGTCTGAATTTGGAGGGGGTCCCCTCTTGCCGTTGAGGGAGCTCCGGAAAGTCACTGAGCTCCAATTCTTCGTCTTCTGTTGAAAACCACCGGGGTCGGTGTTGTTGAGCAGCTTTGTGCCCTCCGCTTCTCGGTCGGCCTTGCGGTCGTGTTTGCTTCAGGCGTTTTTTGCAGCTTCGGTCGCCCGTGAGGTGCTGCCCCCCGCAAGCGGCACATCGCGGTGATCACTCGTGTCCGTCTTCGGGCTCGAGCGCCCCACAGATTGCACACACTTTTGTGTCCGGTTGCGGGCAAACGTCCGTGCGGTGGCCGACGCTGTGACAAATCTTGCAAACCTGCACCGAGTTGCGGTATGGATGACACGCCATTTCCCCACCGCAATAGTAGACGAACCGCGGTAGGACCGTGCAGAGGAATGTGATGACTGCGCTTTTCGAGTCCCCTAGCATTCTTGCCTGGATTATCTCGATGCCCTGGGTACGGACTCGGAGGTTTGCCTTGATTGTCTCTCCGGGCGTGTGCGGCGGCAGTCCATGAATGACACCTCTGACGGCGCCTTCTCCTATGGCAGCGTACGCATTGAACGCGTGCGTCTTGCCATTGACTGTGAGAGCTGTGATCTTGCGTAGGAGATTGGCTGTCTCTTCCTCAGACGTTGAGACTATTGCGATGTTTGAGCCCTGTTTTATGCGCAGTATAAAATGCTCACCCTTTATTTTATTGTGGCAGGCCGCGATCACTGCTTCTGCGAGCATCGGACTGGTTAGAGTTTTCAACGGGAGTCCTTGGTGCGGGCGGAGAATGATCTTGAAGTCATCCCGCGGCAGTGGTGGTAACTTGTTCCGTCGCACCTTGCGTCGGCGGATGGGGGGCGAGTTCTGTTCCTTCTGCGAAGGCTCGTTCCGTTTTGCCTGCAGGCGTTCCTTCGCTTGTTGCCGTTTTTGGCGGAGCGTTAGCACCGTCTGCCATCCATCTTCGTCGGGTTCTCTCGTAAACCGCCGCAGGTCCTCAGCATCCGTGAGAAGCGTTGTATTAGTTTCATCTTTACGAGGAGTTAAGGCTTCGGAAAAATCCATGCCGTCTTCCTCCGTACCGGGTTTCGGTTGGGACGGCGCGCCATTTGAGGCGCCCGCCGCAACAGAAGCGATCCCTTGAGACGCCATATGCGTCGGTGTCGTGCGCCAGACGCTGCACCGACGCGACGCGGCGGCCGCCGCCGCGCCTTAGCTCTGATGCATGCTAGCTCCGACGCAGCGTACCTGGTAGCTTCTTGAAATTGTGGAGCCGCCGGAAATGGGCCTAGGTTTAAGAGGATGGTGTCGTTGGGTTCCGTAGACGTTCACGGTTCTGATGATACCCAATTTCGGTTGGTTACTGGAACTGTAACCAACGAAAAACATGGATATTGCGGAGCTCGAAACGGGTGCTGCTGCACACCTCGACGCCGCCTATCGGTCATCTCGAGTTCATGGCACCGCGCTAGCTTTGCGCGCAATGAAAATAAAAACGACGACATGCTCCGTGATTGTGGCACGAGCGCGTTGAGCGTCGCAATAAAAAAATAAAAATGAAACAAATATCAAATCAGAGAAGTCCACGGGTGACTAAAAGGTAAAAAGAAATATGCAGACCCCACGCTCTGTGGGAACCGATGTAAGCGAAGCTTTGTCTGCTGTTTGCGTTCGTTGACGTTATTTGGCGGTGATACACCGACCGCTTACGACAGTCGTGACGGGATGTGAAATGTTACCTTGCCTGCTCCGTTCGACGCTTTACGCGAGCTTTCGGCTCGTCGGCGCTGAATGCACGCTTCGGCGCAATTTTGCGTTGTAGCGTTGTAGCTCACAAAACTGCCATCTCTCTCTCTCTCTCTCTCTCTCTCTCTCTCTCTCTCTATATATATATATATATATATATATATATATATATATATATATATATATATATATATATATATATATATATATATATATATATATATATATATATATATATATATATATATAGAGAGAGAGAGAGAGAGAGAGAGAGAGTAATGGCTTGTTACGTTGTCCGGAGGGCGTTGTGCAGACTCCACGCGGCGTAAATCTTGACACGAGCTTCTCTGGTCGTCTTTGCTTTGTGTCACACTCCTGTCGTGTACTAGAGCGATGGCGTTAAGAGGAAGCTTTAGCTCGGGTGCTCCTATCCTAAATACATGTAAAAGGGGAATGAGTTTTTCTCGGCAACCACACCACGAAATTTGGCGAGGTTTGGTGCATTTAAAAGAAAACAATTTAAATATGGTGTCTGTTGATCTCAAATTCTTGATTTGGGATTTCATTTGTTTATTAAAGAAGTGGCAAGCAATCGAAAATTTTCAGAAAACGAAACTATTAGGTTCACAACTCGGCAACTTGGCAATGCAAAATGATATCGCAATTATGTGAAGGGCTTCTAATGGTACATCTAAAGCGGAAAAAATCGATAGGTTATGCATGAATATAAAAAAAATTGCCGAACCCTTGTACACAGCGTAACAAATTCACGTAAGATATAAGGTGACGTGTTCAATTTGTCTGCATTCAATGATTTAGTGGGTGCCGTTTAGAGAACCGCGATATCTTTTCTTGATGCAGAGCTAATAATTTGTAAACTTCGTGCTTCTCATTTTTTTAAACTTTCAAATTCTTGAAAATATTTTTAACAATATTACGGCTCTAAATCGAAATTCCGTTTCGAACAGTCACTGTAATTTAACTTTCTCTTTCAAATGTAACAAATGCCATTAAAAATCGTTTCTGGTGTTATCTCAGAAAAAATGTTCTTGCGTTTTAGATGTACTTGAAGATGCCACGTCCGAGTTGGGCCCGAGCTAAAGCTTCCTCTTGTGAGCCCCGTGTTGTAGGAAATCCGGTGTCGACGCCGCGGGCCTCGCAATAATCACTCTGAACAACAACCGCGCAGGCCCTCCTTGTGGCGCATACATTGGCTTAGACAATTTACAAAGTTATCCCTCGGAATTTTGAGAATGACAGGTCGCAAACAAAACTCGCGAAAGAAAACAGCGACAACGCATGCCGTTTGTGTTTTTGTAACATGGGCACGTCTAAAGTACGTCCCGGCGTTTCCGGCTTTACAGCAGCACCAGCAGTTTGAAAGTCGAAGGAAGAGGAAAATAAAGCTTCGCACTTAAAATAAACGTTATGCGGATATCACGAACTATGGGAATCGATGCAAGCATTGCTTTCTGTGCTGTTTTCTTTGATTAACGATAATTAGCGGTGACGTATGGCGTCGAATGTTTAATTTGTTCAACGTTTAGTCCAACACGAGAGTGGTGATTGGACGCGAAGTTATCGTGCGTGCACCACTGCTGTTTGTCTGAGTAGTACACAGAACACACCGGGGGTGGCGTTTCGCTTAAGGCGTTCTTCTGCCCCATACTTCATAACCTCCGAGAGGGCCGAGCATATTCATTGCCTCTCATGGCATATAGCATCGTGGGAGAATTAATATACGTTAATCGAATTACAGGGCTGCACATACCAGAAGCACAATTGGATTATGAGGTGCGCCGTAGTGGCTGACTCCGGAATAATTTTGACACTGGGGGGTTGTTTTCAGGCGTTCTCAATTTTGCCCCAGCGAAGTGCGACTGTAGCGGTCGGGATCAAAGCCGCGACTTCCAGCAATATCATAGACGGAAATCGGCCCTGAAGTGTTGATTTGATGTGTGACGGCTTCCGTAGTTTCACCAACACCATACGTCTGCTTTAATGCGGCTTTAGTCCACTTTAATGCAGCTCTGTTTCTGCACGCCCTGGGTATATTGTGCGCGTGAGAAATTTACATGGCGTTTATATTTCAGAAGTAGCAGAAACGCACCGTACCGAGTCTTGCAGTTAACCTCATACCGTTTGCCAGTACCATTTCCTTGCATTCTCACTTCCCCTGTACTCTATCTCCCCTCTTGTATGGGAACGGCGAGCGAGGATTCGCAAGGCTGCTGTTCACTCGTTTCGTGACTGCGCCTGTTCTACCGATTCTCCGCCTCCTCTCTCCCCTCCTCTCTACAATTTTATCTACCTTCCCTCTGGACTTGCACTGTAGTAGATATGCAAGCGCTGCAAATTCTGCAATGCTTTTGTGGGGGGTCAGGGCAACCATAGCTATCGAGAGGCTAATATGGCGACGTCCAAGTAGCTGCAGAGGGCATTGCGCGCTTTCGACGCAGTGCAAAGGTCCAAACGAGATTCTCGCCCCACCTATCGTCTCTGCCGCACTCCTGCCATGTGTACACACGCTTTGAACCAGCTCTCCACGGGGTGTGCCAGACAACCGGCGGCAGCAGCATATGTGCCTTAGCCAATCAAGACAACAACGATAAGAGCGGAAGCAGCACCACTGGGACAGTTGAGTGAAGAGGCAACGAAAACTTCGCTTTAATGAAGAAGATAAGGAGAGTGCCTGGTACACGTCCATGGTTGGGACCCGGAAAGACGGCTAGAGCGCATAGGTTGCAGCTTGTCGGGTGCTTGGTCCCGAGCTCACGAGACCTCTACCCAGTCAATTCTGCCAATCCCGATGACCTGTCGCCTCCCGACAACTACGTGACATGAACGGTGGGAGAAAGGTGGCGTGGGGGGGGGGGGGAGGCGGAGGCGCGCCCTCTTGATGGGCGGCTGGACCATGGCTCGCAAAGACCCAGAGCAACCTGTCTGCCCGGCAACCCTTGGCGTCTCTCACATTGTGAGACGAAGCGGGCGGCGTTTCGACAAGCAGACAGCTGTAGGACTCGGCCGTATTCGAGCGTCTGCGATCGTCGCTGCTCTAGCTTCTTCATCAAGGCCTTTTTGCAGCAGAAACTCTTAAAAGCGGTCACCCTTCTTTCCTAAATTTTTCGAACACATTTAGTACTCTATACTTGGCACTCTTTTCTACGGCGCTGAGCTCAAACGCTGTGTTTTGAACGTCGTGCTGTAATTTTGTTGATATAACATAAGTGAACTTAGGAACGTTGAGGTTCGGTGAATTATTGCTATGCATCTGCTCGCTAATGTTCAATTTTCTTCAATAACAAGAGTGTTTTGTGGTTGGTATTGGCAGCTCCCTTTGTTTCTTATTGGCATCGAGTTAACACCGCGGCGTTTTAAATAGGACACGAAGAAATTGGTTACAAATTGCGTCCGTGGCAGGACTATACCAGCTGTAAATAGAGGATATTGGCTGCACAGCAAGAACTCGTGCCAGGGTTAATACCAATGCCGTTGAGTATACCCAAGTAAGAGTAAGGTTGAGGCTCACGGCAGAAGAAATCCAAGGAAGGCTTTGGAAGACTATGACAGCAATCGAGAAATATATGATTGTGGAAGAATCGTTTGTAAGAGAGCCGAAAGAGAGAGTGAGAAGCAGCCCACGCAGCTGCGATTAAAGCGGCCTCATGTGTTGCGTAAGAAGCAAGCGCAAGGTAATACGGGCAACGAAGCTCCCTCATTGTGTCTCGAGTGCGGAGCTACTCACGGTGAGGAAAATGATGCAGAAGGCTCGATACCTCTATGCGAGCCAGCCTGCTTAGAACAAAATGTTCTGTTACTTACAGAAGTCACTCGATCAGACCCCATTGATTATGTGAAGCTTACAAGTGATAGTAGTGACAGCGGATAAGGTGAAATCGACTCTGTAAGGATGGTATCTAGATTGGGCATTGATTACAACCACGAAGTAACTTCAATGAAAGCAGTACCTTCAGGAGAATCTGGTGAAGCTCAAGATCCACAAAGATGTAGTCTCTTGATTGCAGAAAAGGAGAGGGTATTGTCGAGCTATGTCTCCCTCAAATCCGATAGTGTGATTGCTAATTGGGCCGGTCTATTTCCTGAGCCCATTCACTTTAGAGACGGCCAAATGATTGTGACGAACATTTTGATAAGCGGCAGCCATGCAAGCAAGCCTACACGCGTTATATGGCCAGGGGCTATCCAGAACTAGTATTTTTTACTAGATCAGTCGGGGATCCTGATTCCTTTGTTCGTAAAGCTCATGGCGTTTCTCATGTTGGCTGTTGCCCATATTTGAATGACGGGACTCAGCTACCTCACAGTAATGCGACAACTGTTTCCTGCCATGAGTACCTGATGCCGAGATTGCAGCTGCTCCATACATAGTGCTGAGAAGAAAATGTTTTAACGGCATTACTGTACATTCTTCCCGGCCTTGTACGATGATATACAGGCTTCATATGGCATTTGATAATGGCTAGGCGGCTGTTACAATCTTCAAGTGGTATATTTGTGTTCGGTGCGCCATAAAGTATGCATGTCTTACGCGCCTAAAGTTGGTTTTACGGGACGTTATCAAGAAACGTGCAGTGTCGCTAGATGTGTGCAGTGTGTTTATTGTTACTTGAGATGGCCTCTAGAAACTATCGCAAGCGTTCCAGGTATCGTTAACTCTTTATTTTATGGACTTTTGATCCGCTTAAACATGTCACGCGCTCTTCGAAAAGGGGCACTTCTGGCATCATGTGCGCGAAATAGTCATGCAACGATCATCAAGGACACTTGAGAAATGCACTTGATATTCCGGAGGGACATGCTCCACCTTAATCTAAAGTTGCTCTAGGCGCCTATTTGCACAAAGAATATTAATGTTTCGCGTCACTTTCTAAACGTCGTCATCACGTGACCAGTTAGTGCTATTTCATTGGCACGAAGTGAAAAGGGGGGGGGGGGAGGGGGGCATCTGAAGTTCTCCCGTTATGTCGCTCGTCTGCCCTACGGTGTTTATTATGTATGTTGAAGTCGCCGCGCAACGATAAAGTGAACGTAAATTTGACAGACGGTTGCGCAATCTATGACCACATTGCTGATTCGAGCAATGTGGTCAACACACACACACACACACACACACACACACACACACACACACACACACACACACACACACACACACACACACACACACACACACACACACACACACACACACACACACACACACGCTCACACACGCTCACACACACACACACACACACACACACACACACACACACACACACACACACACACACACACACACACACACACACACACACACACACACACACACACACACACACACACACACACACCATCTTGCTGGTTCCGCTTCCTCTTGCTGGTTCTAATACGAAATATAAGTTGATAGGAACATTTTAGAATATTACGCGAAGCGTAAGACTCGTAGGTGTAGTGACAAGCAAGAGTATGGAAAGGCAAGCTGCCTATACTCCGCTCCATACATAGTACTCAACGTTGTGGAGGCTAGAGAGAGACTTCTTGCAATGGCGTCATTCGCGCTTTGAGATAGTTCGGTTTTTCTTAACCGAATTTGCGCGCAAGTGTTTTGTATGTAAGCTCAGTATTGAATAAAATAAATTGCGTTCGTGAGTAACAAACAGACGTGGTTTACGGCTGCTCATCCCTTGCTTTAGATCACTCTTATTTTTGTTGTTCTTTCCTGGTTTTTTGTTTCAAACCGTTGCGAGAAGCCTCACGTGCGTGCTCACCCGAGCGAACGCTGTTGACGCGCAGCGAAGCATGGAGCGAACGCGCACAATAATAACCTTACTTGATCGAACTTCTTGCGTAAGCATCCACAGCGTTGACTGCTATGTGTGGAAACGGAGTTCTATTAAAAAGAAGCTGCTGTGCTAGGAGTCCTCTCTTTGAGTACTGCTATCAAATAATTTCATTTATGTTTAAGTAAAGTTATAGTCTTTCCTACTGACTTTACTACCTTGTTTTCTGTACATATGTTTCAAACCTTTTTCGTCGGTCGATACAGGAGGGAGTTCACACTCCAGTTATGACGTAGGTTACTGATTCGCGCTTTTAAAGTGTTGGTCTTTTTTTATGCCGAGGGAACAGAAGGTCTCGATATTCTGAAGAATTCCCTATCGCTGGATTCAAAAAGTCTCGAGCAATGGCATATCTCGTGCAGCTGGTAGTAGTTAGGTAAGCTGATGCGGGAAGTAAGGACAGTACAGGGAAATTGAGCGCCGCTCTAGGAAGGCTGTCAGTCATTTCGCTCACGTATAATCTCCTATGGCCAGTCATTTAATGAAACTTATGCGGGCAGGCCCTAGAAAATGAAGTTTCTGCATAGGTTAGTACCACTGCTTGCTGTGCGCGATGTAGATAAAGATAAACGATCCGTTATTACGACTACCGTCTGCATTGGCGAATTTAGTTTACGCAAGGCCAACACTGGAGATAACGATTGCGCCAGAAATACGGATATGTCGTCCGGAATGCTGACTGAGAATTACCAGTCTCCGCATTACAGCGAGATCCGCTGGCATTCCAAAGCCGAATGCGTCAGCGACGTTACGGGATTGGCGCTATGCGCCCGTTTAAAAAAAATTAAATTATGGGGTTTTACGTGCCAAAACCACTTTTTTATTATGAGGCACGCCGTAGTGGAGGACTCCGGAAATTTCGACCACCTGGGGTTCTTTAACGTGCACCTAAACCTAAGTACACGGGTGTTTTCGCATTTCGCCCCCATCGAAATGCAACCGCCGTGGCCGGAATTCGATCCCGCTACCTCATTCTCAGCAGCCCAACACCATAGCCAGTGAGCAACCACGGCGGGTTATTTCGATAACCTGCAGGAACTGCTTGGCAGAAAGTGAACGCTGGCGAACGATTCCACAGAGGTGACAGTGCCAGTAACCGCCTTCGCGCGGCCTTCGAGATTTATGTGAGACAGCGCTAAAGAGAGTGAAGTCCGCTTATAATGTGATGAAATATTGCTTGATCGCCAGTGAGAGCGAACGGCTCTCTTAGGGCTCAGCAGCCCATTGCTCGAACCATTGTTCCACGATCGAAAACATCATCCTTTCATGCCCAAGTCGCTTTTGGAAACGTCTCACACGTGCGTAGCCGGCCAATTTGTCGTACGCTGCCTTCGGGATGGTTCGAGCTTTATTCAGTTGGTTTTGACGGCTCTCACTTCAGGATCGGCCCAGTGGTGGGAGTAACGTGCTAATTCGAAAATGAGTTAGGTCCGCCATTATTACCGTCTTAATGAAAGAAATCCCATACGGCCAATCAGCCAGCTGGGTCACATGACATTGAATGTCGCAGAAGGGTTTTAAATGCGCCTCCAAAATGAGAAAAGGATGGGAACACAATGCGAACAAATTATATAGGTTTTGGTGATAATTTTATATTGACCTACTTTCTTTCTTTCCTGCTTGCGAGATTTTGAAATAATATGTAGTGCTCCCTTTGAAAAAATTCTATCATGTTCGCTTACCAAAAAGAAGCTTCGTACTTTGAATGAATAATCTTAAAAAAGTATGAAAGAACCCTGTGTAACTACTGCACCTGGAACGAAAGAGATGTACGTGGGGGTGCTTACGGGTCGGCTCCACTGGCCGTTCCACGAGTTCACAATTGTGCGAGCATTCTTTTGCTCTTACTTTTCCGTAGCTTAGGCATGTCTACCCGTTACTTTGCCGGTCCAAGTAAATGGAAACCGTCTACTGAACGGCGTTGAGATTAGTTGCCTGGCAGCTGCATGGCCCCTTGAACGCAAATGTATCCACATAGCCGCAACGCTGTTGCAACAGGTTTCTCCTTCGTTATTTCCCCCCGCGTTTGTTTTATTTTATTCATGCAGTCATAACCACACAACAAACCTGGACAAATAACTTTGCACCATCCGAGGAATATACTAAAAACCGCAGGCGTCACACACTCACGATCGCCACGAGCAGTATTTAATGACTTCTGAAATGCAGTTATATTCCGAGTTATGTAAGGTTAGGGTGGTGGTTGGTTGGCATGTAGGGTTTAATGGCGCAAAAGCGACTACGGCTATGGTGCGCCAACCGCAAGGTTGTGTCGTGTAAGGTTAGTGATACCTGGCTGACGCATGCGTATTTGCGTTTTGCTAATGAAAAACACCCGTACTAGTTGGTGGGTTGTGTTGTCTTGACTTTCTTTAGAGAACAAAGCGGCCTGTTGAATTATGGTGTGCAGCCGCAATCGCGGCAATGCGAATTCACGGCCAGGCTGGAAGTGCTTCTTAAAGGAGCACTTCCCGTGTTAACACATCTGCCCCACATTTGCCCTACAGTAACACATTAACACGACATTAAGCGAACGTTTCGCGTTTTTAAGAAGTTTTTTCTAGTTTCCCGGTGGCTTCGCACTGCAACAAATGCAGATGCTCACCAGAATTCGGCAGGTGCTTTGTTCTGTAAAAAAGCAAAGATCCGACTACCCGTCAACTAGCAGAGGTGCTATCTGTACGAAACATACGTACGTCATACGTCGGTCAGCAATCACTAACCTTACTTAGCACGGAATTATATACAATTATAACTCGTTAAAGACTGCTCGTGGCGATGGTGCGCGCATGACGCCTGCTGTTTTTCGTATCTTTCTAGCATGGTGCGCAATTATTTGTCCTCGTTTTTTTCTGGATCACGTCCTTCGTCTGTTCTCTTTACTTCCATTTGTATGTGCGTGCATATATAGGATTTGCATTTGAATTTAGCCCTCAAGGAAATGGGGTCGCTGCCGTTGGAATCAAATCCGCGGACTCAGGCAACGCCATAACCACTAAGCTGGTAGAGTGGGTGCAGAATTCGATTTGCTGTGCGGCAGCTTTTTCAGCGTACGCTTTGACCGCAAGTATTAAACTCGCGGCCTGCATTCGCCGACATGCCAACAATTCATGACAATGACAAAAGCCAACCTATCGTGCACGCAACGTTGAAATCATTCAAGACATTTAAACCACACTGCCGAAGCGTTAAGAGACAAATCTAAAACAAGCAAAACCAACAGTGGCGGACCAATGAACCAAACGATGCTGGACAATGAATTGGTAGCTGTGTGAACCCTTGTGTTCTACTGCACAAAACTAATGTTGTCGCGGTACGCGCACTAAAATGCCCCCTAATTGATTGCTTTTAACGCACCTACGTTGCCGAGCACTATTGAAAAAGAACTCCCTCATAAAGCTGAAACGTACATAGCATTGAGGAACTTTTTTTTCTCATTACAGGCATACACGTGGGACATACGAAGGGTGCGTTCGTACACAGACTCGTGGTAATCGTAAAAGTGATCATTCGTTTGTTCAGGACGAGTCAAGTGAACTGTCAGAATAGGCATGTTTCGTCTTACAGATTATTCGCAGTTATGAGTAATACAGTACTCCGCATACAAAACTACACGGGCCGTTTTGTTTCGGCCTTGACCCGGCGCGGACGAGAAAATGCCATGCGTTGGACCACCCGGAAATACAAAATGAAGGTACAAAATGAAGATTACACAGGTCTACGCCCCTACCTCCAGTCATGATGACCAGGAAGTCGAAAGCTTCTATGAAGACGTGGAATCGGCGATGGCTAGAGTGAAAACTAAATACACTATACTAATGGGCGACTTTAACGCCAAGGTAGGCAAGAAGCAGGCTGGAGACAAGGCCATGGGGGAATATGGCATAGGCACTAGGAAGAGCAGGGGAGAGTTATTAGTAGAGTTTGCGGAAGAGAATAATATGAGGATAATGAGTACCTTTTTTCGTAAGCGGGACAGCCGAAAGTGGATCTGGAGGAGCCCGAACGGCGAGACTAGAAATGAAATAGACTTCATACTTTGCGCTAACCCTGGCATCATACAAGATGTGGACGTGCTCGGCAAGGTGCGCTGCAGTAACCACAGGATGGTAAGAACTCGAATTAGCCTAGACCTGAGGAGGGAACGGAAGAAACTGGTACATAAGAAGCCGATTAATGAGTTAGCGGTAAGAGGGAAAATAGAGGAATTCCAGAACAAGCTACAGAACAGGTATTCGGCTTTAACTCCGGAAGAGGACCTTAGTGTTGAAGCAATGAACGACAATCTTGCGGGCATCATTAAGGAGTGTGCAATGGAAGTCGGTGATAACTCCGTTAGGCAGGATGCCAGCAAACTACCGCAGGAGACGAAAGATCTGATCAAGAAACGCCAATGTATGAAAGCATCTAACCCTACAGCTAGAATAGAACTGGCAGAACTTTCGAAGTTAATCAACAAGCGTAAGACAGCTGACATAAGGAAGTATAATATGGATAGAATTTAACATGCTCTCAGGAACGGAGGAAGCCTAAAAACAGTCAAGAAGAAACTAGGAATTGGCAAGAATCAGATGTATGCGTTAAGAGACAAAGCCGGCAATATCATTACAAATATGGATGAGATAGTTCGAGTGGCTGAGGATTTCTATCGAGATTTATACAGTACCAGTGGCACCCTCGACGATAATGGAAGAGAAATTAGTCCAGAGGAATTCGAAATCCCAAAGGTAACGCCGGAAGAAGTAAAGAAAGCCTTGGGAGATATGGAAAGGGGGAAGGCAGCTGGGGAGGATCAGGTAACAGCAGATTTGTTGAAGGATGGTGGGAACACTGTCCTAGAAAGATTGGCCGCCCTATATACACAATGCTGCATGACCTCGAACGTACCGGAATCTTGGAAGAACGCTAACATATTCCTAATCCATAAGAAAGGGGACGCCAAAGACTTGAAAAATTATAGAGCGATCAGCTTACTGTCCGTTGCCTACAAACTATTTACTAAGGTAATCGCAAATAGAATCAGGAACACCTTAGACTTCTGTCAAGCAAAGGACCAGGCAGGATTCCGTAAAGGCTGCTCAACAATAGATCATATTCACGCTATCAATCAGGTGATAGAGAAATGTGCGGAATATAACCAACCCTTATATATAACTTTCATTGATTACGAGAAAGCGTTTGATTCTGTCGAAACCTCAGCAGTCATAGAGGCATAACGAAATCAGGGTGTAGACGAGCCGTATGTAAAAATACTGAAAGATATCTATAGCGGCTCCACAGCCACCGTAGTCCTCCATAAAGCAAGCAACAAAATACCAATAAAGAAAGGCGTCAGGGAGGGAGATACGATATCTCCAATGCTATTCACAGCGTGTGTACAGGAGGTATTCAGAGACCTGTATTGGGAAGAATTGGGGATAAAAGGTAATGGAGAATACCTTAGTAACTTGCGATTCGCTGATGATATTGCCTTGCTTAGTAACTGAGGGGACCAATTGTAATGCATGCTCACTGACCTGGAGAGGCAAAGCAGAAGAGTGGGTCTAAAAATTAATCTGCAGAAAACTAAAGTAATGCTTAACAGTCTCGGAAGAGAACAGCAATTTACAATAGGCAACGAGGCACTGGCAGTCGTAAGGGAATACATCTACTTGGGGCAGGTAGTGACGGCGGATCCGGATCATGAGACGGAAATAATCAGCAGAATAAGAATGGGCTGGGGTGCGTTTGGCAGGCATTCTCAGATCATGAACAGCAGGTTGCGATTATCCCTCAAGAGAAAAGTGTATAATAGCTGTGTCTTACCAGTACTCTCCTACGGGGCAGAAACCTGGAGGCTTACGAAAAGGGTTCTACTCAAATTGAGGACGACGCAACGAGCTATGGAAAGAAGAATGATAGGTGTAACGTTAAGGGATAAGAAAAGAGCAGATTGGGTGAAGGAACAAACGCGAGTTAATGACATCTTAGTTGAAATCAGGAAAAAGAAATGGGCATGGGCAGGACATGTAATGAGGAGGGAAGATAACCGATGGTCATTAAGTGTTACGGACTGGATGCCAAGGGAATGGAAGCGTAGCAGGGGGCGGCAGAAAGTTAGGTGGGCGCATGAGATTAAGAAGTTTGCAGGGACGGCTTGGTCACAATTAGTACATGACCGGGGTGGTGGGAGAAGTATGGGAGAGGCCTTTGCCCTGCAGTGGGCGTAACCAGGCTGATGATGGTGATGATGAAGTGGCAGTTGGGGATATGTGAAGGGTGGTAATTGGTTGTAGGGAGGGGTTCGTGATGGCAACAACGGCGTCCTCACCCGTGCTTGCGGCATCCACCCACGCAGCATCCGGTTCCGTGCCATAGTGTTTATGGAGCGCCCGTGCGCGAGCTCTGCGGCGGGGTTCGTGGTAGGTGGGCAGCGCTGGGACGCGCGCCGCGGCAAGCACTCGCGCCGTGGACCGGTCGCGTTGAAACTCTGCTGGTAGCTCGACGTCGGTTCGGTGCCGAAAACGTGCGTAGCGTAAGACTGCAACTCCGCTTTATAAGAGAAAGCGGCCAGGACATCGTCCGAGTTGTTCGGACTGTACCGTGAGTCAGGTCTAGCAAATTTAACCAAAAACACGTGCGTTACACTTGAGCGACACTTAAGTACATCACGTTGCTGAGGAAGTCTTCTTCCAGCGTCGGTCCTCGTTTGCTGGCGATGGCAGCGCGTGCCTGACTGCACGTACTCGTAAGGCGCGGCAACACTGGGTCGATACGAGACCGACAAGACGCTCACTCCAACGATCGACCGACTATTGTGCGTCACTGAAACCATTTGATCATACCAGGTCGACAACGACACAACCGACGAGCGCGGGTTTTACTGCGACGGGCTTTCTTGCCGACGGCACCGGCAAAATCAGCTGGCTGACCATCGTTAATTCGACTGGAACCCAGCGCGATCCGCCGTCCAACTGACAACACAATAGTGACAGCGTCTTCGCTTGTATATATAATTAATCGTGCTCAAAATGAGTCAAACACGCCTGCGAAGTTGAAATGCACAAGCTTTAACCCTCTCAAGCCGTACTCATGAAGTTTGGGCCAATGTCGATCCTGTTCAGCGAAGGCTAAGCCTGGCGCCGTCGAGTTCGTGCAACCGCTACCGGTGGACCTGAACTGAACTGTTAGCAATTAGGTCGAAGGAAACTTCTTTTATAGTTCAGTTCTGGCCTTACCGATTTGAAATCAACCACACTTCACTACGCACGGCGCGCATAGAATAAGCGGTAAGTGGCGACACAGTTCTGTGCCAAAATCTGTACGTCACCGCACCTGCATGCTGTCGGCCGCATTCGCCACGTATATGGGTGGGCCTGTACGTGTTGCTTTGCCAACAGATTTCTCAATTTCAGAGATGCACTGTTTGCCTCTGCGTCTAGCGGCAAACAAGAGACGGTGTATTCGGTATACAGCAGCATAAACAACCCTTTCGCTCAGTTATGCCAACGCCGTGTGAGCGATGGCATCCGCGCGTTGAACAACACGGCCTAGAAATGAGCGCTTATGCGAGCACAGTTTTCTCTAATAACGCTCTGTGGCACTCTAAAATTGTAAGTATGATGGAGTGAAAGAAAAGCGTGAATTAGTTAACAGCCCGTAATACAGGTATCTCGATCACAGTCGCCGTTGTTTAGTAGTTCGGCCGCTCATATTGACTCATCTCAGGGTGTAACAACACGGCACATATGCGCAGATATGCATGTTTTACTACGTTTTGACACTATTTCATATCAGTGGTGCGCTTTTCCCACAATATTTGACGATAACAACGATCTGCGGCTGTAGGTGTCGATGTAAACAAATGCACCGCTTTAATAAATCCGACGCAGAAGGCTGCGCTGGAAGACTTCTTGAATATGCGAAATGTCTAAATAGTGCGTGAAAAGAATACAAAGTCGATGTTTCAGTGCAGAAATCAGTGACAAATTCCAAGGCAGCCGTGTCGCCTAACGGAACTCAGCGTGACTGTATCGGCCCCACTGTTCGCGGTACAGCGCACCCAGGCCTGCCCACCCAGTAGTCGGTGAGCGCTACATGGCTTCCAGGAACGACCATGCTGCCCCGAAGAAGCCATTAATAAAGATTCGCGATCCACGAAACGCACAACCGACGCGCACGCAGGTGCACAAACCTAACGGCGAAAGCACCGTGACCCTTCCAAAACGTTTTCAGCGGCGTGCGGCAGAGGGCAGCACAGGAAAATGAAAAAAAGGCGGTTAGGCCCGCTGAGCGACGTATTTAAAGCTTGCGCATTTCCCGCGCATTTACCGCTAAATCGCCACTGAAATTTTGTTATTTCCAATTCCCTTTGAACTTTTCACTCCCCTGTCTTTGCTTTCTAGACGAAACTTGGTGTCTTTCCTATTACGATTCCTGGCCAACCCGCTATAGCGCAGGTGTTCGCCATATTTTCGACGCAGATCAAATAAGGTCTCCCGCCACGCAACGGGGAAGAAAGAGAAGAAGAAGAAGAAGAAGCTCTCCTTCAGCGCCTTGATTTCGCAATTTCTCTCATGGGTGAGTTATATCATTCTTACTCGTTTCGCAGAAAAATAAAAAGGGACGGAAGGAAACCAGATTGAATGGGGCACTCCAATTAGTCCGATATACAGCTGTGCCAAAATGATTACTTTAAAATTATGTCTCAGACACACTTGCGTGTTCTGTGTGCGGGTGATGGCATTGAATTGTGCCGGTATCTGTCCCGGCCACGGTGAAAGGTAATAATTTTAGGCGACGACCCTGGCCCGGTCGGCGGCGAGACGCGTTCACGTCGCAGTTCCGGCTGAACGCGGCTATCCGGGGAGTAAATTGACTCTTTGCGCTCTATTACGAGCTTTCTCCGCAACCGGAACCAGAGAAACCTGAAAAAGCTGGTACACATTCACGATACGCAAAAGCAGTGGTGCGTAAAAGACGAGCACAAGTAGAACGAGCCGGAGAACCCAAACGCTGGCTATCCACTGAAAGGTCTACAAAGTGCCTCTCGAGAGCGGCCAGTCGCGCGGCAATTTATCATGTGTTCGCGGGCTTCTTTCATGCCTGGAAAAACACTTTTGTGTGTAGCACGTATTGAGCAACAGAAAGCTGTACTGTTTATTTTTTATATGTTGTTCTACAATTTTCCCAGTGACACTTCTCATCTGTTTGTAATATTCATTCATATAATAAAGCGAATAGCTAAATAATCGTCGAGGGATTCTGCGCACTTTTTGCGGCTGGCTGAACTCGTAGCTATCGTTTCACGGCGCGTAGTTGGCGAGATGGCGGACAGACCCATTCTCGTGAGGAGCAACACCGGTTTCTGTGCCGCTGAACTCTCTTTGATACGTCGTTTCAGATGTTCCCCGTACTATGAACGGTAAGGATGCTGATCTGTTCGTTTTTTCTTGTCTTTTTGTTTCTGATCTGTTCACGCTTCAGGCGTGCTGTAGCGCATGAGATTAATGTTCTGCGTAGTGAAAGCGTAGTGTCGACTTGGTTACTGTGTCGTAGCTTGCAAGTAGTACCGTAGAACACGAAAGACAGCAGAGAGAGATAGACAGACAAACCACCACAGGACACTTCTTGGTCATCTTTCTGTCGCTTGCCTGTCACCTGTTTAATAATAATTCTTATTTGCCAACAGCAAGCATATTCCTTCGCAGTTACATTGCAATATTAGTAAGTGTTTCGTTTAAGCACTTTCCTGCGTTTATTATTTCATCTTGATGATATTGCTCATTTGCTTTTAAGGGCTAATTAAATGGGGGCTTATTTGCTACTTAGGTTCCTGCTTTACTTTGTCGCATTGTTTTTGCGTCTGCAAATTGTGCCATGATGCATTATGTTGGAAATTAATAGGTATGTCACCGTCGATGTGCGCGACCCGTATCGTACCTTATTTAAGCAAAATCGCTCAGCAGTGTCGCGGGTGTTTGAAAAACATTCTTTTGGTTAGTATATTAAGCGATATGCCACTTTGGTACATAGGGGTGTGACATTAATGCCTAGCATTCCATGGCGTGTCGGTCGAAACATACTATGTGAAGCCGGTAAACTCCATTTCCCGTAAACGACGAGGATGCGCAGTTTAAGCCCATTGCGCGCTCGGCTGAAAGCTGCCATCCGGAGCGCAGTGACAAACAGCTCATTGTCCGCGACAACAAAATAGGTGCGCCAGCGCTAAACGTTCTACGAGCCCGTCCGCTTTTTCCCTTCCCACTCCCCGTACGTGTAGAAAGGAGGCGTTAAACCTAGAGCAGAAGTTTCCAAGCCTACACTAAAAGTGGCACAGCAAGCGGTATGGGACGCCATGGTAAACACCTGTGAGCGAGGTTGGAAGGTCACTGATGGGGACCCGAAACGAGAATTAAACACATGCACGTGCTGCCACCTCCCCCCCCCCCTCCGCTTCCTATGTCGACGTTAACGCGTTCGTTAAGCCATGCCGGGCATCGCGCAAACATTAAGCGGAGCCCCCCTGAACGCGGAATGTCGAAGATTATGCGTAGCATTATATGGCGGGTGGCCTGGTGCGCACTGTATGTTTGCGTCGGTGTAAATTTAAGCATCTCTCTGCTCGTACTCTTCACACATATATAAATCAATACCGCAAGCTACGTCAGCATAACCCCCGCACGCATCATTACCTAGCATAACACATTCTGTGCAACGCCGGCGGTCATATACTGCCATGCATATTTTTATTCTGATGTGTACTTTTCTGCTACTGCCCTGCACTGCATTGAGTATTGTACTTCCTTTGTCAGGCAAATGGGGAGTCCGGATTGCCTTTGGCCGTACTAGCTAAGACTTGCGTAAATCCCGAAGGGCAAACAAAGAAAAAAAAACATAGCAGCTCCATAGCGTCGTGTAATAGCGAATCGTTTATGCTGGAGGGGCTTGAAGTTTGAATATCGAATTTTATTCAGACTTGCGACGCGAATACAGCATACGCATGATCATCTTCTAGGACGCAACATTGTTTAAGGGATCTGAGGTTGAATATTACTAAATAAATGTGCAGTGACTGATAGCGATATTGCCAGCGACTAACAACGCAACATGTATCAAATCCTAGCATGCATGCTAACATCAGTTTGTTTTCAATGGGGACTGAAGTTGTGCGTCTCACTTACGCGGTGGAATACAGCTTTCTGGCAAATACGGCAGCTACGAGACCGCCCTTTCTCATGTCATCATTGTAAACTTGTGTCTGCAGTGCGCGCGGATTCCCCGTATCGGCGGGTAAGTATCTGCCGGGAGTTGGCTGAAAACTCGTCATGTTTGCCTCCTGCATCGTGTAATATAGAATAGATCGATTAAGTGCGCACGTGAAACTGTTGTTATTTGCCTGAGTTTTTTTAAAGACCCCGCTACCGAATCATGGATACAATCGTTTTTTTTTTCTTTTTCGAAAACAGGTGGAACAATTTTTGGAAACTGTGGCACTAAAGCCGGCTAAGTAGGCAAATCTGAGGCGTACTATTTTGTAGTTTCCGGGGAGTCGCTTTTACGTTTTTTTACGTCGGTATCGCACAAGTTCTATTCAGACATCCGTGTCACATGTTTCAGTGCGTTGCACTATATAGGCTCCAATAGATGCAGTTAATTAAACACACGAAAAAAAGGAACGAGCATGTTTCATGATTTGTATATACCGGACGTTTCATGAAATGGGATAGAGAATTCATTAAATGTAGGGAAGATGTATAATTAAGATTTTTCCCTCGGCATAGCTTCTGTCGTGGAGGGGTATATTATAACATGACTTTGGGGTAGAGACCAGGCAAATATGCAAATTGGAATGAACCATTTTTTTCTCGGAAAGATCCACGTGATTGATAACAGTCTGGACAACTGGAAGCGATTAAGCTTGTGGCTTGACAAGCATTGACGCTCGTTCGATGCTCATCCGACGGGTCGCTCGTGAGCGTCTTCGATTAGGGATGTAAAATAATTTACACCCCTACAAGTGAAAAAGGGTGTATATGTGTCTATTACTCGCACCATTAGGGTGTATATTACATAAAGCACTGTTAGGATGTATGTTACATGTGATAGGATGTATAGGGCCGCTCGTGAGCGCCTTCGATTAGGGGTGTAAAATAATTTACACCCTTACAATTGAAAAAGGGTGTATATGTGTCTATAACTTGCACCCTTAGAGTGTATGTTACATAAAGCACTGTTACTGTCGCGGAGGGGTATATTATAACATGACTTTGGGGTAGAGATCAGACAACTAGTTATGCAAATTAAAATTAACCTTCTTTTCCCGAAAAGATCCACGGGATTGATAACAGTCCGGAAGACCGGAAGCGACTAAGCTTGTGGCTTGACAAGCATCGACGCTCGCGCGATGCTCATCGGATGGGTGACTCGTGGGCGTCGTCGATTAGGGGTGTAAACTACAAGGGAAAAAGGGTGTATATGTGTCTATAACTCGCACCCGTAGGGCGTACGTTACATAAAGGACTGTTAGGGTGTATGTTACATGTGATAGGGTGTATAGGGTCACTCGTGAGTGTCTTCGATTAGGGGTGTAAAATAATTTACACCCTTACAAGCGAAAGAGGGTGTATATGTGTCTATAACTTGCACCCTTAGGGTGTATGTTACATAAAGCACTGTTAGGGTGTATGTTACATGTGATAGGGTGTATGTTACAAAAAGCACTGTTACTGTCGCGGAGGGGTATATTATAACATGACTTTGGGGTAGAGATCAGACAACTAGTTATGCAAATTAAAATTAACCTATTTTTCCTGGAAGGATCCACGTGATTGATAACAGTCCGGAAGACCGGAAGCGACTAAGCTTGTGGCTTGACACGCATCGACGCTCGTGCGATGCTCATCCGACGGGTCGCTCGTGGGCGTCTTCGATTATTTTACACCCCTACAAGGGATGAAGGGTGTATATGTGTCTATAACTCGCACCCATAGGGTGTATGTTACATAAAGCACACCCTGAGGGTGGGAGTTATGGACACATTTACACCGTTTCCACTTTTCACGGTGTAAATTATTTTACAGAGTAGGCGCGGCGTTTGCGCTCTTCGGCACTGGAGTCTCGCTTTTAAATTCTGCGCGAAATTCGCTGGAATTTATCACGCCGCGAAAATTAGCAGAGTCTGGACACTCATTGTGTGTCCAGAAAGGATTAGTCGAACGCCTAGATCGACGGTCACTGCGTCTTCGATTGCCCTCAGTCACCTGGCTCTTTTGACTGAACAAAGTTTGGTCACTAAAGTCTGCCGCAGAATTACTCATCCTAATCCTGCGGCAAGTTATTCTCAAATGTAAGCCTTTATGTGGTATTTATTTTCAAATTTATGACCCTCTTGGAGCTAGAGCCTGTTCTTTGACTCGGTGGCTCTTATCTAACGCGGACTTGTACACGTTGCAGTAAAAAAAGGTAACCGATTGCAATTACCATTACTTTGAAAAATATGATCTAATAGGGTTACCGATTAGAGTCCCACAAAAGTAACTGAGCAATAATAATTCAAAGGAATCAGTTACTTTAACGTTACTTCCCTCCATATACTTTTTATAACGTTGCATAAGTAGTGCAAATAGGACGAGCTTGCCTGGCTCTTTCAACAAGTCCACTGCAGCCCTTAATTCACACGTTGTTTCTCTTCGCTAAGAATTACTGTTCAAAAATGCGGTAAGTTTTCCTCATATTCCTGTAAGGATATCTGCAGCGACACTGGAAAATTGCTCAATGCGTGCGCAGGAGAGAAGAGCTATATATAGTAAAACACGAACACCTTGTTCACAAGATTGTGATTACTGAATGCCGCGATTCCCGGGTCTTAGTTCTCTATACGAAGTGCAGCGTTTCAGTCTTGCTAGGACTACATAGTGAAGACAGTTCAAAGAGGGAGAATTAAAAAAAACTGGAAAAATCGTATACAGCTGATTTCTGGCATTAACGTCCGAAAAATGCCAACGCCATCTAGCCGTAGAAGCGCCATTTGAATTTGTCGGCCGACATCTGGCGGACCTCCCGTCGGGGCTGGTCACCTACTAACCATTTAGACACAAACGACCAATTTCACAATAGACTTCAGCAAACGTTTCCGTTCCTTGAGAAGGTGGTCAAATTTTTAACGTTTTCGTCATAAATCTGCATATCATTCAGCCCTATATGTACCGTTCCTGTGTTACAATGACACAAATTAGTGTATATGAGTTATGTAAGATCAGACAAAGATAAGTACATATGCGTTTAATGGCCAGAAGCTTGTGTCTGTATTAGAGAAGTCGTAGACTACGCTAAGAGAAGAACAATTTAGCTGCTGTCGTTACCGCCTGCGCAGGCTGCCTACGAAGGGATATGAATGATATATTATAACAACATTAACAGAGCCCAGAGGTCGGACTTCCAAGAGAAGTGTGCAAATCCGCAAGCCTGCCATGTTGAGGAGACCGAGGTGTGGCTGCAGGAAGCTGATTGCGGGTCGAGTTGAACCACGTACATGTTTTGCGGTGAAGCCTGTTAGCCTCTAGTTGGCCGGCATTTTACGTGCCCGCGTCCGTCAGAAAAAAAAAATGTGGGCCGATCCCGGCGGCAGCACAGAGCCAGGAGCAGTGGCTCGTACACCGCGGTAAGGCAGTTGCCTTAAGCAGTCAGCAAAGTGAAGCGAACAGTGCATACATTCCTGTGAATCACGCATACATCATTCAGAACAGCATGCGTTTCAATAATGAAGAAGCCCAAAACAACCGTTCTAACCACACAATTGATGATAAGGCGCTCCTGATAACAGTGAGAACGAGGTAACGCGGTAACGCTCCCCGCATACGTTTCCAGGTAAAGATGACGCTTGCGCAAGCCGCCGCGGCGACGGCAGCTTGCGACGTGGGGAGTGACGTCACTAGCCTTTCGTGTATAAAAGAACGAGCCTAGCAACGATTTTCAATTTTGCCGCAGCACCGCTATGGGTGGCGGCGTGCTGTCAAAATTACTATTATTCTCATTACTGCAATTACTCCAACTTTCCATTCCATACTATTACCTTAAAGCCATAAAGCATTGCATACCCCCTCCCCCCCCAGCAGTTTTACCGGTGGTTTTCAACAGCTTTGCTGGACATTCGCTTTCGCACGCCCGGGGTGGCGAGTCGACTTAAAAAAAATATTTATTTGGACTCTGCAGTTCGAGCCAAATTTACGTGTTCATAGCTGCGTCGCCTGTCAGAGCTTATTTCGTCAGAAATGTTACTGTTTACATGTATACTGGTATGTTGCTTATGTTTGTTGTAACACAAGTAACATACAACGTTACATAAGTATGTTACTTATGTATGCGCGCACTATTTGTGAGTACTATACACTATTTTGTGAGTAGAACTTGCGAGATCATCGTAAAGGTTGTACAAATTTCACGCAAGCTGCAAATTCATATATCACATTTGTCAGTTGGAGAGGCTTTAACTGTTTAATTGAAGAAAAGAACAATTATATTCCAGGGTTTTACGCGCGAAAACTACGGTTTCTTTCTGAGGCACGCCGCGCAATGAAGAACTCTGGATTAATTTTGACCACCTGAGTTTCGAGGGGGAACTGAGTGCCAGTTCCCCCTCGAATTAGCCTAGACTTGAGGAGGGAACGGAAGAAACTGGTACATCAGAAGCCGATCAATGAGTTAGCGGTAAGAGGGAAAATAGAGGATTTCAGGATCAAGCTAGAGAACAGGTATTCAGCTTTAAATCAGGAAGAGGGCCTTAGTGTTGAAGCAATGAACGACAATCTTACGGGCATCATTAAGGAGTGTGCAATAGAAGCCGGTGGTAACTCCGTCAGACAGGATGCCAGTAAGCTATTGCAGGAGACGAAAGATCTGATCAAGAAACGCCAATGTATGAAAGCCTCTAACCCTATAGATAAAATAGAACTGACAGAACTTTCGAAGTTAATCAACAAGCGTAAGACAGCTGACATAACGAAGTATAATTTGGATAGAATTGAACATGCTCTCAGGAACGCAGGAAGCCTCAAAACAGTGAAGAAGAAACTCGGAATAGGCAAGAATCAGATGTTTGCGTCAAGAGACTCCGTAAAAGGCTACTCAACAATTGACCATTTTCACACTATCAATCAGGTGATTGACAATAGTGCGGAATATGACCAACCCCTATATATAGCTTTTACTGATTACGAGAAAGCGTTGGATTCAGTCGAAACCTCAGCAATCATGGGAGCTTTACGGAAGCAGGGTGTAGACGAGCCGTATGTAAAAATACTGAAAGATATCTATAGCGGCTCCACAGCCACCGTAGTCCTCCATAAAGACACCAACAAAATCCCAATAAAGAAAGGCGTGAGGCAGGGAGATACGATCTCTCCAATGCTATTCACAACGTGTTTACAGGAGGTATTCTGAGACCTGGATTGGGAAGAATTGGGGATAAGAGTTAATGCAGAATACGTTAGTAACTTGCGATTGGCTGATGATATTGCCTTGCTTATTAACTCAGGGGACCGATTGCAATGCATGCTCACTGACCTGGAGAGGCAAAGCAGAAGGGTGGGTCTAAAAATTAATCTGCAGAAAACTAAAGTAATGTTTAACAGGCTCGGAAGAGAACAGCAGTTTACGATCGGTAGTTAGGCACTGGAAGTGGTAAGGGAATACATCTACTTAGGGCAGATAGTGACCGCGGATCCGGATCATGAGACTGAAATAATCAGAAGAATTAGAATGGGCTGGGGTGTGTTTGGCAGGCATTCTGAGATCATGAATAGCAGGTTGCCATTATCCCTCAAGAGAAAAGTATATAACAGCTGTGTCTTACCAGTACCCCCGTACGGGGCAGAAACCTGGAGGCTTACGAAAAGGGTTCTACTTAAATTGAGGACGACGCAACGAGCTGTGGAAAGAAGAATGATGGGCGTAACGTTAAGGGATAAGAAAAGCAGATTGGGTGAGGAAACAAACGCGAGTTAATGACGTCGTTGAAATCAAGAAAAAGAAATGGGGCATGGGCAGGACATGTAATGAGGAGGGAAGATAACCGATGGTCATTAAGGGTTACGGACTGGATTCCAAGGGAAGCGTAGCAGGGGGCGGCAGAATGTTAGGTGGGCGAAGGAGATTTGGAAGTTTGCAAGGAGAACATGGCCACCATGGGAGAGGCCTGTGCCCTGCAGTGGGCGTAACCAGGATGATGATGATGACTCAGTTCCCACTGAACGGGCCTTTGTTTTGTGCATTTCACCTCCATCGAAACGAAGCCGCCGCGACCGGGATTCGATCCCGCGTCCTAGCTCTTATTAGCGCAACGACATAGCCACTACGCCACCATGGCGGGTTTTCTGACAGTTATACAAATACGTATTTGTAAATCTCGCGCTTTTAAATTTACAACGAAGCTGTTTATGGCTGGGATCTGAAATAGAAGTATTTGTCCGAGATGTTGACAAATAAAGCCTCGCCTAGTCACGTCGTACACAGCGGCGAGGCTCGAGCGAGCCCAGTAGCTACGCGTGTCCGCAGCGGGTCACGTGACGTGACGTCACACCTTCACACTTGCCTGTCGGCGGCTGAAGGTCACACGCGCGCCGAGATTTACCTTCGGAGTTGTACCTCGAGGAGTAGAGCTTTGGCTCTACAACAATGCGCCGGAGCGGTGAATGCTGTTTCCCAAACACTAGTCTATGGCAATGCCTGTCGAAAACGTGAGTGTATATCTACAAATAAAAAAAATATAAAGAAATATAGAACAAGTAAAAAGAAATGAACAATAAAAAGGAAAAATAGTAAAAATAAAGATAAATTTTAAAGGAATACAAAAATAAGGAAAGACGAAAGGAACAACGAAATTGTGTTCGTGCCTTTATTCAAGCAATATAGCATCACCAGCATCGACAATTTAATATAGATATTGAGCAATACAGATTCGCTGGTCTTCCATGTTCACATAGTGGAAGGGCTCTGAATTTTTTTTTTTTAAACTGAAACGTTTACGGCCATTTTAGTAAAAAAAATTATTCTGTAAATCAATATTCAGCTTCCTGGAGTTGCTGGATTTCATGTTTCTCGCTTAAGTCCGAAAAAAAAAAGATAACGTTGCTCTATAGTCAGTTCAAGTGTTGTTATAATGAGAGCACGCAGTTCTGCGTTTTACATACTTTTTTTATTCGGGCAATCGTAGTTAGCTCAGTGTCAAAGCGTTCACTCTTGAGGCCACACTTTGTTTTATACCGAACGTGACCCTCAGATTATATTGGTGCGCTCTCGCAAGGGGGAGACGACGACGACCACCACCGGCGCCACTTCCGAGAGCGAGGCGACTTCGAGCACGCGGGGCTCCACGTCGCTGGCCACGTCGGGGGAGCCGTCGACGACAACGACGACGCGTCTTGTGTGGACGTCGCGGCGCTCGCTGACGGACGTGGACTCCTCGCGGGTTTTCTTGGCGCGCCCGGCCCGAGCAAGACGAGCGGCGGAATGGCGTCGGGTCAGGGCGGAAGCGTAAGCTCGCCAACAGCAGCGCGGCTGTTCGCTAAATCGGGAGTACCCCCCTCGTCGCTGACGTGAGGCGCTATAACGTAAAACTATTCCAAACTTTTCTATTCCAATTCTGCTATCAGCCTTCCACGATTGGTCAAGAACTTTTTTCGACCACGCCCACTTCACCTGTCTGTCTTGCGACGTCACGAAAACCGCGATACCTCCCCATCTGATATGATGTGTACACACTGATTATGCATGATGTGACAGAAAAAAGAAAAAAACAGTTATTTCTGATTCGACCCCTTCTCGCCATTAGCCCTCGGCTATTGGTAAAAAGTTTTCGGGCTGCGCCCACTTCACCTGCGTGTAACGCGACGTCACAAAACCGCACAAACTCACCGCGTCAGAGTGACGTGTACGCGATAAAGATGCATTAATATGCCGAACAAAACCGAATTTTCTTCAGAATAGCCGCAGTCTGCCCCGTTCCGAAAGGAATAAAAGATGGCCGAATTCTGAGACGCTGGCTACTCGCACCTGCCGGGAGAGCATGGGTGTATTTGCGTATAATAAAACTTCTCGCGTGGCCGTGTAACGTTTTCGAGCACTTTCGGCACGTTTACCACCTCATTCTGCCACCTCTTCTTTGCTGAGGGTCAGTTTTAGCGTTATTCTTGAGCTTCCGTTGCATGCCGCCGCAATTTTCGACCAGCCATCACAAGGTAAGTAAGGGAAAGCTGAACAATCGCAGACGCCGGCACCACCTTCTTCATTTGGTTATCGATTTTCAGTGCACTGGCTCTGCCCCAGTGAATCCCTTTCCTCTTGAGCGTTCTCCTCGCCTCTTGTCAGCCAATTAGATACGACAAGCCTGCTCAGTGTAGGCAATGTTATTCGTTTTTCAAGCAAACAAAAGTGACCTCCTATGAACGAGGAGAGCGTTTGATTGGTCTGTTCATACAACCCTGCAGGTGACCGCCCGGTGCTTGCGTCGGTGTTTACGCAAATTTGACGTCAGGAATTTGGAATAGAAACATATTGGAATAGTTTTACGTTATAGGGCCCCTGCTCTTAAAACCCCGTGGTGCAACAAACACAGTTGACCGTCGAAAGAAAAATTGGAACAAATTGATCGCCTTTATTTCCGGCTACGGAGAGTACATTTGTTAAGGAAAAAAAAACAATAAACGGTTATTTAACTTAACGCATAATTACTACAGTTATCACTGAACGGGTAATTGATTCGTTGAATAATCCACCAACTGGGGAAACATTTTCACTCTAGCAAATCAAAAAGCAAATGTGAACTTTGCGTTAGAGGCTTCTCGCTCTCGAATAAGGATTTTGGGGCATCAGACCCAACGTATACCGTGATAGAGTCGTTGGACACTGCAGGTTTGAAGGTGTAATTAAGAGAAAGCTTTCGAGAAAGCTTAAAGTCTGTTATAAGGAAGCAGGAAAGGCATGATAACGATATTCGTGATTGTCAGTAGGCCTCTCTAATCCGTGTAAGGGTACGTTTACCTAGGCCAATGACTCCCAGGGAATCGTGGTCAAGAGAAGGAAATTTGCAGAAGAATAGAAATGGGCTGGAGTGCATGCGGCAGGCGTTAGCAAATCATGGCTGGATGCTCACCTCAGTCGTCGAAAAAGAAAAGGGTACAATCATTGCTTTCAGCTGGTATTAACATATGGGGCAGGAAATTGGAGGTTAACAACGAAGCTTGGGAAGAGTTTAAGGACCGCGCAACGAGCGATGGAACGAAAAAAGTGTTATTATACAGGCGTAGCATTAAGGAACTGGAAGACAGCTGTGTCGATTAGAGAACAAACGGGAATAGCCGATATTCTATTTGAGATTAAGAGAAGAAGAAGAAAAGAGCTGGGCAGGTGATGTAATGCATGGGACGAACAACCGGTGGACCATTAGAGTCACAGAATGGGTACCAAGTGAAGGCATGCGCAGTCGAAGACGGCAGGAAATTAGGCTGCGTAATGAAATTAGGAAATTTGCTGGCATAAAATGGGGTCAGCTCGACCGAGGCTTAGTTAATTGGAGATCGCTATCGAAGCGACCTTCGTCCTGCAGTGGACGTGTAGATAGGATGACGAAGATGAAGAGAAAGGCTTAGTTTGGAAACAAGCTCAATTTTCCCTTTCGAATGCATGTGAAACACTGTGAAATAGTTGGTGAACCGACTTGAATAAAATGTTTTTGAATTTATGAGACAAAGCATACCGCTGGAAATTTTGGTTTTGTCCCTCAAGTTATTTTAGACAAGGTCTCGAAAATCGGTAAAAAAAAAGAGCTTGAGCACAAAAGATACATATGTGTAACTCTGCACCAGAAACTGATATCGCAGTTCTGTTCTGTCAGAATATTGAAAGACGGCAAATGTGAGGTATGTTTATAAATTACCTGAAGCTGTTACAATCCTTACCACGGTATATAGAGCAAAATTGCTACTCGCAAATTAGTGTGTATGTTTCAGAGCGAGGCATAGTAAACAAACTTGTTCGCTTTGATGTCGAGCAATACATGCAGTTTACAAAATTGTGATTTCAGTTTTTTCATTGCTGGCTCATTGCATATGCCAACTGTTCCAAACTTAGCGCTCAACCATCAGCGAAAAAAAAATTGCCGCCGTCAGTACAACACAATATGTCATCTTGTGAATATATATATATGAACATAAAACAAAGCCTAACAACAACAGACGTATGTATATATATATATATATATATATATATATATATATATATAAAACAGAACAGGCGTTGCCAAAAAACCGATTGCTTGCGTGTGAGACTCGATTTTTTTTGGAGAGAGTGAAAAAGGTGTTTGCAATAACTGTGACATTTATGAATTATTAGTTATTCCACTTTTTTATGAGATTGTAAATGTTCTCTTTCTAGCATAGAAAAAAAGTGGCCTGGAGCAAGAGCTTATGTTTCATGTTAGGCATGTGTTCAGGACCTGTAGTTTCCGGCAAGAATTCTTCTAGGTGGGCATAGCTTGTCGCGGTGCACATGTGACAATAAATTTGCAAAAATGGCAATGAGAAAGAGAGAGAAAAGACTGCGTTACTGCATATATTTATCCGCATTGTGCTGACTGAAGTAAGCGAACGAATTCCAACTAATGCATCCAACAGCATTTTGTATTGTTTCGAAACAGCGAAAGCTTTATAAAAGTAAAGTTCCGGATAAGTAAAAAAATTTTTTTTTGTGTATCTCCCACTAGTCTTGAAGTTTGCATCGCGCTTCGTCCTCGCCGCATAACCTCTTGGGGGCAAATACAATATGCACGAACGCGATCGTTTCCGCGTCAAAAAAGGGCAACCAACGCAGTTTATAAGTTGATTCCTTAACTGCTATGGTTAGCTACGAGCAGATTCGGTTAAGCATAACCACTGCATGTTACTTACCCGAGTGTCGCTATCCGCTGTCGACCAGCTTAACGTCTTCACGCGACATTGGGAAGCGCATTGACACCGATGACTGTACGATATGACAACGAACGCTTAAAAAAAAAGATATGGGTGGAATGGAACCATTAACGAAAATATTGAGTGCCTTAACGTGACTGATTGACAGGCTGACTGGTATTGTGAGTCAGCACGATCTTGTTGTGTAGACACGTAACACTAGTCATCTAAAAATATGCTCATTTCAATGTTTTTCATTGCAGAGTAGTTGCTATTCAGTGGGTTTCCAAGCTGCGTAACGTGCTCTCTGAACAGTATAATTATTTACTCATATCTGTAGCGTGGTGTGGGTGCCACAGGAAAAGAAAAACACATCCGTGTACGGCGCACAATTATGTGTTCGTTCAAGTTGGACATTAAAAAATTTCTTTTGAACATTGCAGATGCTCATATAATGAGACTGATTGCATTCACAGGTCGCAGAGGTATTTGGGTAGGAGGAAGCTGCAGCTAAAATTGAATTCTGGGGTGTTACGTGCCAAAACCACGATATGATTAACGAGGATTGCCGCAGTGGGGTAGTAATTTTGACCACCTTGGGGTACTTTAACATGTACCTAAAAATACGTGCAGGAGCGTTTTCTTTTTTTCAACACGCCCTCATTGAAATGCGGCCGCTGCCGCCGGGATCGAACCCTCCACTTCGAGCTCAGCAGCGCACTTCTCTGAGAAACCTTTAGCTCTGGAGAATGCTGCAGGGGGTGTGCTGAATCGGGCCGGTTAGTTTCTTCGACGACGTCGTACACAGCGCTGTGTGCGTCGTCTCTGCTTCCGTTCTGTCCTTCACGCTCTTCTTTACCCCTTTCATCCGCAGATTCTATCTTAATACACGGGAACGAATAATTTTTTTCTTGCCCCGCACCAGTTGCACCAAATTCGATGAGGTATTGTGGAAGCTTAGGGTGTTTGGCTAGGGTGACTTTATGAAGTGGAATTTCTTTAACGCGATTAGAATTATTCGGGAACTTGCGGTGTGTCTTCGCGGTATGTCCGTCTGTGCGCCTCTGACCTCTTTCACGCCATCTCGGGTCACGGGGTGTGTGGTATGTTCCCGCCCTTCAGCTAACCTTTTTGAAAACCGACTTCGGTCACTAAATATGTGCCGCCCTTCGTTCAATGACAAAAAAAAAACATCGTGAAATTTTTGCTCGCTGCTGCTGAGCGGAATCGGCCTGGCATGATGTATATTCAGACACGCTTCTCGCGCGAACTTCGCGGCGGCGCGCCCAGATGGCGCTGCGCGTCCAGAAGGAAACGCGAGAAGAGGACCTTGGCTCCCGCGCACGCCTTATGCGTGACGCGTTTTGGCGGTGGCGATACGGTTTGTCGCTGCATTACTTCAACGACAATCGCAATAATGTCGGAAGTGATCCTGGGATGGTTCCTGCCCGAACTTATTTTTTTTTTAGCCGTACATTTTTTACAGCATTTATAAATTTGCGACAATAAATAAAAAAGTGAAACGAAAACAAGGCAACTCAAGTACCAAGTTTTTCAACTCCACTAGCTCAATAATAAACACAGATATCCCAATTACGTAATCTGAAACTGCTGAGACGTCTAAAGTGACCAAAATTGGTGTATTACACACCGCAGTCGCACGTGCCACTAAGTTGTAAGACTTTTGCAAGAAACCCTCGTAAGCAGTGTACAATTTCAAGCAAGCTAAAAAAAGAATAATTTTTTTGTTGGTTTAATTTTTTTGGTTGCTTTAAATGGTCTAACAGATGGAGTTTATAGAAGTGCGGTATCTGTGTTGGTTGTAGAGATACTGAAGTGTAAACTTCGTGCCTCACGATTTTTTTTTACTTAACAATTTGCGGCGATTCTTGTAAATTTATGTGAGCACATAAATGAAAATCCTGCTTTTCATATTCGGTAGAATTAAGCTTTCTCTAATAAATTCAACAAAAGTCATAGTAATTTAATGCAGGTTATATAACTGAGATCATTAGTAATTGTTCGTATATCTGAACAGGGATATCGAAGTTGTCCACGAAATATAGCTTTCTTGAAAGAACTTTCAGAGGTCCTAGATAGTGCATATTTGACTTGATTAAAAAGCGCAAGAAAGGAGGAAATGACAGACACGGCAGAAAAAAAAGGTACACACGGGTTTGTAGGTTCCCCTTACTATGAGCTTACCTAATTTAAAGGCATGGGACGGAACATGCAGACGCAATAAAGCATTGATTGGAGATTTCTATAAGAGATGCTATATGACGTAGTAATTCTGCGGAAACCCGCAAGGTGGAGAGAAGTAATGAATAAAGGGAAAATCAGACATCCAGGACAAATAAATAATAAAGGGAAATAAAGGGAATAAAAGGAAATCAGACCAGGACAAGTTCGACTTCGCCCTGCCATCTGCTAGCCGCCTGGTTAGCTCAGATGGTACAGCGGTTTCCCCGGAAAGGAGGTGGTCCCGGGCTCGAGTCCTGGACCAGGACGAATTTTTCCTCAACTATGAGGCGTTTCTTTCGAGGAACCCGTATGGGTTTCCTTTGTAGCAAGTGCTACGAACAGGTGGATGTCTGATTTTCCCTTTATTCATTACTTCTCTCCACCGTGCGGGTTTACGCAGAATTACTACGTCAAACACTTGCCTTTGCTTCGTGTTGTCGACCAATTCGACTTCGCCCTGCCATCTGCTAGCCGCCTGGTTAGCTCAGATGGTAGAGCGGCTGCCCCGGAAAGGCGGTGGTCCCGGGCTTGAGTCCCGGACCAGGACGAATTTTTCTTCAACTATGAGGCGTTTCTTTCGAGGAACCCGTATGGGTTTCCTTTGTAGCAATTGCTACAAACAGGTGGATGTCTGATTTCCCCTTTATTCAGAGATGCTATATATAAGAACTAACTAACTAACTAACTAACTAACTAACCACTTTGCCCCCAACTTGGGTCACTGGGTAGTCCGTGGCTTAATCGGTGGGCAGAGCGCGGGCTGTTGTGCTGAGGTAACCGGGCTCGAAACCATTAACCTTCCAACCAACTTGGCTAATTGGGCACGTGACAATCGGTATGCGCCGTTCGTGAATGAATCTTTTTTTTTTCACGCCGGCTTCAGTCACACGGTATGTGCCATTGAGGCATGTGCCACTTTTCAATGACAGAAAAAAAAGATATTCTAAAGATTCTCTCGTGCCGAAGGGAATCGTACCCGTGTTATAGATACATTGAGGCAATCATGTCTGAATGCATAATTACACATGCGCCACCACGCGCGGACTTCGTGGCGGCGGCGCCAGATGGCGCGGCGCGTCCAGCAGGAAGCACCAGAGAGCAGCCTAGCTGCAGTTTACACGCCTCGCACGAAGCACTTGGGCGACGGAAATGCGGTGCGTCTATACGCCGCTTGAATGCTTATTGCGTTAACGTCGACATTTAGTCGATATGCAATCGGTTCTGCCGGCATTTCTTAAAATGTTATTGTTTTTTTCTCTCACGTTTTTCTCTCAGCGAGCAAGAGTCCTCAAACCGTACATGCTTGGTGTGCTTCCTGTGCTTGCTGCTGTTACTGTTGCTCCTCTGTTTGCTGCTACTGCTCCTATTAAGCAACACAGGTGCGTATCATGTCGCGTCAATTACTACGCGCTGCTACGTTCGTTGACAATGCTCGATTCCCGTACAGGAGAGAGAACGAATAGCCGGTTCTTTCTTCGGACTAGCATCACGTGGCCCAGTGCCGCCGAATCATGCTCCCTCCCCCCCCCCCTCGCAAGGAAGCCATGGACGAATGGCATGCGGCACGATTTGTTGTAGGTCCTAAGCACATCGCAATCGCCTGCGCACCGATTAAGCGATCCCTCCCGTCGTGTCAATCCAGCCTAACGGACTTCCCGAAGAGGAAGCGTTGCTTCAGGAGCTCTTATCTGATTGCGAGGGTTGTTCAATACAGGCTGATGCTCCGAAATCTGTATTTCTAAAGAAAAAAAAATTATTCATGGGCAGTTTTGTCCCTTTCCGCAAACTCCCCATGCAGTAAGTGAAATTCATGCGTCCTACCGTTTCTACCAAGACTAGATAAGGTCATCAAAGCTATTTTGCCACCTTCCTAAAGATCGCTGCAATCTCTAAACTACGCCTTATTCCATCTTTCGGTGGGCTGCGCTATGCTGTTACACAAAGTACAAAAAGAAAAGAAACTGACACATATGCGCACGAAGGAAGGACTTGCGAAGTATTGCGAAGAGGATGGCGCACATCTTTGTTAGTTTCTGTTTTTGTACTTTGTGTAACGGTATAGCGCAGTAAACATGATGTCGTACCAACTAGCCCCGGTCGAAGTCTCATTGAGCTTTGTTCCGTGCCAAAAGCAAAGTTCTTTTATTGCGATGACAATTACACGGACACTCTAGGCGAATTTTCGCCGTCGCCGTGATGTTCCATGATAAGTCATAGTGCGATAAGATTCTATCGCGCCCCGCTCGCTTTATACGCGAGGGGAAGCGCGCAGGAGTGCGCCAAGGAAGGGTGCTGGCTTGATGTGCGTAGTCTTCTCGCGCGCGCAGGGGAGAAGGGGAGCGGGATTTGTGGAAATGGGTTTGTTAGAATACCACGCCTGGGTAATTTAATTGCATGAAAAGCGCGCACCTGCGAACGCGTTGCTGCGAATGAAAAAGAAAATCCGAACCTCCATTTCACCCTGGGAACGTGTATGTGCAGCGAAGTTGTTGCCTACATTAGGCAAGCACAAACCGACGTTGTAGACGACGTCACACAACCGACGTACGTCACCTGCGCACGCGCGCACGTGTGCGGAAGTGCACCACGCATCCTCATTGTTCTTGGTCCTACGCCAAGCGCAAGTGCGTTGTTGAACCAAATGAGTGTTTAAACGTAAAAAGCGCCTGAAAAAGACGTCAAGTACGACTTGCACACAATTGTAATTCAGATATAGTAGAAAACATAATTCTGTTACGCGGAAACTCAAACACAAAGCCCTTTTTATTTCAGCTGCCGTTCGAAGTCTCCCTGAGTGGCCGCGGCCGATAGGTAGCAACACCGTTAGCCCAGCATACATCCTCATCCTTGTAGGCCCTCCGCCTAGCGCAAGTTGGTTATTGGACTAATTGAATTTCTCGAAGTAAAATGGCTCGGAAAATTCGTAAAGAAGGACTTTCGCACAACCACCAGACATGATAGCATCGGATTGTAATCCTAATTCACGCGAAAACATAATTTCATTACGAGGAAACTGAAACACAGAGCTTTCCAGCTGCCGTTTGTTTTTATGTGAGCACCGCGCACGGGGACACAAAACACCGAACCAACTAGAGGCTAACGGCTTCGCTGTAAAAAAAAATAAATAAGAAAGAAAAACTTTAGCTTCGCTTGTGCCGCCGTGACCGTGCATACCAATTAGCGTAGCACAGGGCCGCAGGCGTGCGGGTCGGGCTAGTTGATTGATGTTCACCTTTGATGGGAAAGATAAAAAAGCACTAGATGACATAACAGAACACCAGATGACATAAAAGCAGCTTACCACGTGTCCACAATCATACGAAGTGACGGACGATGTAGGCTCAGAAATGTAGAAATAATCAAGTAACGGGAATAATGAGAAAGGACGACAAGATAACTTGCCGCAGGCGGAGACCAAACCCACATGGTCTCCGTTGCGCGTGCGGCGCTCTATTAAATAAGCTACCCAGACGGCCATTCTCTGGGTGCTTTTTGTACAAGATTAGCCCACACGTTTTAGCCTGCACCTCCCGCGGCCAAGGCGGCGGACGGGGAATGCCCATTTTAACAGCAATTACCACGTATGTTATCTCAGAAGCTTGTTAGTGGCCAATAAGTCCTCGTATGCTGCCTCATGGCTTCAAGACTGCCGAAATCGAGGCCCTCGCTAAGCGACGAGAACGAAGAAAAAGAAAATGGTGTTGAGAACCCTGGTCTTTTTCTTGTTAGTCACAAAGTTGGTTTATGGTAGTTGCTAAAGCACCGCAGGGGATTGTGGGGAATGTGGGTTTGGTGCCGACCTGCGGAAAGGTATGCTTTCGCCCGGTTTCATTTCCTCTTTACCTGATTATTGCTACATTTCAGTAAGAATTGCTGTTAACTTCCCCTATGATTTCTTTGGCTTCAATTTCTTTTCTCTTCGCATGGTTGTGAATAACAAATAATCGAGCTCCTCGGATTCCCTTGTCTTCTTACCTAACTATGCTGCGTGATACTTGTTGGTCGATGTTTTGTAGTACATCGTTCTGGCTCAAAAGAAAAAAAGGATGGTGGTAGGTTGGGTTAAATGAAGCAACACTCGGCTGTTACAGCGGAAGAAAAGTCAGTTATAAAGCAGTAGTTAATTATTGCTAGTTGGTTCAACAGTTCACAGATATTCTGGTGCACGTAGGGACTACGGAAGCCTCAAGCAAGCCAACGGCGGCTCCTACCACAACAGCCGCCGCCACAACCACTACAAGCACGGCGACGAGCACCCCAACCACCACAACAACCACCACAACAACTACAACTACCACGACCACTACAACAACTACCACATCTACCACGACAACAACCACCACATCAACCACCACAACCACCACGACAACAACTACAACTACCACGACCACTACAACAACTACCACATCTACCACGACAACAACCACCACATCAACCACCACGACCACTACAACAACTACCACATCTACCACGACAACAACCACCACAACCACCACAACAACCACCACCACAACTACTACAACCACCACTACAACAACTACTACAACCACCACATCAACTACTACAACTACTACAACAACCACCACAACTACCACAACAACCACCACAACCACCACCACAACTACTACGACAACGACCACAACCACCCCAACACCCAGGCCGATAGTACGAACCATACCTACGATCAGAACGACAAGGGGTAAGTAACGATGCTCTAAGTAATCAATCTATGAAGCATTTACGGAATCGCGCAACGCTATAAAGTTTCAACAGGACTTGTAATGATAAATAGTATAAACAATACCAGAAAACTTCTTTGGCAGAAGCTCACCACAAATCTCTGATTATCGAATGGAAGATTTCTTTTCTAAAGTCAAAAGTAATAATTAAGAGTCTTCAGCAGTCATCGCGTCTATGCATAATTTCACCGCCAAAACACGCATGCGCTGTCAAACATACGTTTTTATCTTTTTCATATGCACTGTCCTCCAGGCCCGGAAATATGCTATAGTCAATCTGTCTGAATATTCGATTGGTGTCGAGATTACACGTTATTGCGATTATTGGCGTCCGCTTATCATAATAAACTGTCATGTGGTACACCGCTTACTTCATGTGTGCACTGTGCACCAACCAGTAGGAGTAGCTTTTTTTTCTTATCCTTTTGGTCATATGCAAATTGCTCAGAATTGCCGAGATAGCGTTGGGAATATTCTAAAGTGTTAGAATATATTCTACGCGGCACTTCCATTTCAGCCCTCGTTTTACTTTCAGAAGAGGAAACATATTAGACTCACTGATCGAATCGCACATGTTTTCATATATTCCTATTCGAGTTTGCCACTCCCCCTCCCCTCCCCCCCCCCTCCCCCCCCCCTCCCCCGCCATTTTTTTTTAAATTTTACAACCTTACATTATTTAAAACTGAGGAGGACATTGCATGTTCGATTCCTTAACCGAAGTCAGTGTTTTTACAAACATTCGCGTAGCATTCGATGAAAAACCTTGTGCAGAAAACCATCGACGATGATTGTCAATGTAATCTGTACGAACGAACGAACGAACGAACGAGCGAGCGAGCGAGCGAACGAACGCACGCACGCCTTTCCTTGCCGAGTCCGACCGTCGACTGCCGACCAACAACGAAAACGGGCGACAGAGGCAAAGAATTTTTTTTTTTTTGGAGTTTTACGTGCCAAAACCACTTTCTGATTATGAGGCACGCCGTAGTGGAGGACTCCGGAAATTTTGACCACCTGGGGTTCTTTAACGTGCACCTAAATCTAAGCGCACGGGTGTTTTCGCATTTCGCCCCCATCGAAATGCGGCCGCTGTGGCGGTGGCGGGGATTTGATCCCGCGACCTCGTGCTCAGCAGCCAAACACCATAGCCACTGAGCAACCACGGCGGGTGAGGCAAAGAATACTATTCGCTTTAGGGTTTCTCTATTGGAGCAGCCCCCGAGACAAACTTGCACGCTCCCTCTCACATTTTCCGTTGTCCAACTTTCAGCCCCGAATCCGAAGCTGGTGTTCCCGCTCCTCTGCACGGTCAGCACCCACTTCCAGCAGTCAACGGCGCTTCCCAGCGACGGGGTGTGCGACTTCATCTTCTACGAATCGCTGTACAAGGGGAACACGAACATTTTGACGGAACCACTGAGTGCCAACGTGAGCCACTTCGTGCAAAGCGCCGCTCAGTACAACGCAACGGAATTCGGCCTGTCTTTCGACTCCGGGTAAGCGAGAAATGCAGGCCGCGAAAGATTCGTGACATTTCACGGAGGCACGTTTTGAAGAGAAACACTAGATCCGTGTAGGCTGATAGGGCATTCTTGAAGGGTTTGGTATTCGTTAATTTCATGGTTATTGGTTGAAAATTAGACGATAAAATGAAGCTCGGATTTTCAACTTTTCTTTTTTTTTTCAATTTCGCGCTGAAGCCTCAAGTATGGCAAGTCAGGACGACCTCATAAATTTCGGACAGATTTTTTTATTTGGGACTTTAGAGCTATTTATTTATTTATTTATTTATTATGCATACGTTCATGGCCCGAAGGCATTACAGAAAGCATTGGTAACAAAGCAAAAAGATTATATAGATATATGCAGGCAAATATATAAAGAAAAAAAATGTTAAGCGATAGCGTTGTAGACTGCCTGTTTTGAATGAAGATGTGTCTGTGATGTTAATGGTGGAATCAGGAAGGTGGTTCCAGTCGACACTTGGTACCTGTTACTTCGTCAGAATGGAACGGCAACTTTACACTTTATATAAGTAGTCAGGTCAGGATGAAACATGGAAAGGTGAGGTGATAAGTTGTTTCTTCAGCACGCGGTTGGAGTGTGACACCCTGTGGAATAGGCAAAGGCGAGCACATTTCCGGCGTAATGAAAAGACTTGGAGATCGAGGGTGTTTCATGCATGTTACACTGGGGGCTTACGAAAAGGGTTCTACTTAAATTGAGGACGACGCAACGGGCTACTGAAAGAAAAAATGATAGGTGTAACATTAAGGGATAAGAAGAGAGCAGATTGGGTGAGAGAACAAACGCGAGTTAATGACATCTTAGTTTAAATCAAGAAAAAGAAATGGGGATGGGCAGGGAATATGATGAGGAGGGAAGATAAGCGATGGTCATTAAGGGTTACGGACTGGATTCCAAGGGAAGGGAAGCGTTGCAGGGGGCGGCAGAAAGTTAGGTGGACGGATGGGATTAAGAAGTTTGTAGGGACAATATAACCACAATTAACACATGACCGGGGTAGTTGGAGGAGTATGGGAGAGGCCGTTGCCCTGCAGTGGGCGTAGAAAGGCTGATGATGATGATGATGATGATGATGATGATGATGATGATGATGATGACACTGGAATGGCGGGAATAGCTTTATAAAATAAAACCAGCTGCTTGATTTTGAATCGCTTCAAGGGTAAGGATCAGTGATGCTTGATTGTTATCCCTAATGGCAGATGCGCGTTCTGATTTTGAGCCACAGTAGAAAAATTACGAGAAAGATATCCTAACTTGCGATTGACATATATCGGTCATGGCATATGCATGCCATGACCGATCATAATGAGTTCGATTGGAGAGAAACTCCTTAATACAAGACAACACATATGGGTCAATAATAAGCTGATTAAGCTTATGGATAAGTAGGTCATGATATGCGGAGTCGAAATCTTTGGCAAAATCTCAAAAAAAAAACAGTATACAGTCAATATGACATCCTTGATCTAAGGTGGCGAACAAATCAGTAGTAAAACAAAGGAGTACCACACGAAGACGTTTTTCTAAAACAGTGCTGACATGTATGGAAGAAAGAGTTACTTTCCTGAAAATCGAAGAGGTGAGAATATATTATTTGTTTTAAAAGTTTGCGTGGAATGCTAGTTAATGAGATCGTGCTGAAGTTCTTGGGACAATGCGCATTACCTGATTTATGAAATGGAACCACCCTTGCGGTTTTCCAGTTTGTAGAAGTCGAGGAGCACTGTAACGACAGAGTAAACAGTTTAGATAGAATAACAGATGAAAATAGTGCCGTACATTTTAGCACTTCTGAATTAATAAGATCAGGACCTCCAGCAGACGAAATCTTTTCATTATTTATCAAACGGTTGATACCAATCCAGCCAACTCATAAGAAATCCAGAGTACGAAAGAAGGAATAAGGGATATTCGGTAAATCGGCGGAAATATAAAAATGAAAGGAATGAGGTTGACACTTGATTTAACAGCGCAATACAGGTTTTCTTCATGATTGCTGCCATCAACGCGAACTAATACAAAGGAGTCGGCTCTGTTGTAGCTAACCATGCTCCAAAATTTGCTCGGAATAATTAGTAAAAGCGATCGCAGTGTAACATTAAAATAAGTTCTTGCAACATTGCTCTTAGCGTAAATGTACTCGGCTTTCACACGATGGTAAGCATTCCAGCAATCAGCAAGATTAGTTTGTTTGACACGACGGAAATACGTTCTTATTCCTAGTCGTTCCTAGTCGCGCAAGGGACTTATTAAAGCAGGACGAGCGTGAATTATATATAATCTGCTTTCGAGGTGCATATCGGTTAATTCAATGTACGAATTTTCTTTTGTAGAGCTGCCAGTTTTCTTCGACAGAGCGTTCATCAAATTTAGTAATGTACTTGCTGACGAATGTTTCCAATTCACCATTAACTGAGGGTATGTCAGCGCGGTTGAAGTCAACGGCAACGTGAAATCTACTCTTGGAAGATACATGTGCCTTCAACGTGAAATTAATAATTAAGGGGTCACTCAAGCGCTGGAGGTAAATCAGTTTCGAAACAAAGTCAGGCACAGCGTTGAAATTAAGGTCAAGGATGTCAGATGACGTGGAGATTGTGCGGCTGGGTTCCCGCACTAAATTTGACAGGTTTAAAGTACAAAAAATAGATCCAGAACTTCTGAATCCTCGGATGAACCTTTTTGCCGGGTCAGAATAACCAAAATCGATTGTCCACAAAACATTAGGAAAATTAATGTCCCCCGATATAAACTAAGGTGACGTAGAATACCGAACACTTGGGTTGTTTAGAACATCATGCAAATCATCGCAGAAAGATTTCGGTGCTGTTGGTTTCCTATGACGTGCGCAAGAAATACAGTTGTTTTAATGTTCTTGAAACTTGCTAACTTCAGCGTCTTGTCTCCTCGTTGTGTCGTCCTATTTGCACTAAGGTATATAATTATTGCGCATTAGTATAGGTATTAGGTATGGGCTTCGCTGCTGGGTGACGTAAGCACAACGTCGCCTCGATGGGCGCGGCCTTCCGCTCGATGCAGCCGCATATAGTTTCGATTTCGCGCTCTCTGATAGCCGGGTTGGTCGTGCCACAGTTTCGCGGGTAATCGCGTTTTTTTGCAGATCCGGAATTTGATACAGCTAGTAGGGATAATTCGCTTCAATTTCTCTAATACAATAATTTCGCTGAAACTAAACAAAATACATAAAAGCTAATTAATATTCGGTTTGTTAATTAGTAACTGATGTGTCAGTAATTAATTATGCATTACCCGTCGCCCCGTGGTCGGCGCAGTTGAGGGTACGACTCCGAAGGCACCTTCTATTTATTTCCGAACGGCTATTCTTAAACTTCACCTAAAGTCTTCGTAGATACATCCGGTATATAAATACATTTAAGGATGTTATGCCTCTTGCGTGGCGTCATAGTTGCGCATAGCTGTTATGGAGGATTTGCCAGAAATTTGTCCCTAACCCAGTGGCACATAAACAATGCATCGAGAAGGAGGGAGCAGAGATAGAAGAAATTTAAGAAAATCAAGGAAGCCGTTTAGTATCATGCCGCCTTCACATGAAGGGATTTATGTTTTTTGGAGCTATATTGCATGTACAGGCGCCGTGACGGCATAGAATGTCTCATTACGCAGAACACAGGTGGGCTCATTTTACGCTATTTTGTTGGTGAATTCCGGAACGCGTTAGTCGGTTTCTTGTGTACTATTTATCGATGTACTAGCGACCCATCAACTGAAGAGAAATCGTGGGAAGCTAGGAAAAGAAAATTAAGGACCACATATTCAGTTGGGGACCTTGATTTCTATCACTCTTGTTCTTTTTGTTTTTTTTTTCATGCCATCCAGGAACAGCTTTTTGATAAGCGACTACGCCACGCCAGCGTTCCAAGCCAAGGTCACAGAGGTCGGGAAAAAGGGCGTGCCCCACCTGGGCATTCTGAACATGCTCAACGACACCACGGACAATGCGACGTTCGAACAGGCTCTGCAGATGTTGCTGGTAAAAAAGCCGCTGCACCGTCTAGACAGCGAACAAGATCCAAATGACTTCTCTAGCTCTTACGTCTACAGGGATGCGCGAACAGTGATTTCGAAAAAAAAAATACAATTCGAATACGAACCGAATAGTGCCTCGTGGCGGACTTAATAGAATATCCAGTATTTTCCTTTTTTCTTGAACAACTGTCGAATTATGAGTAGCCGCTTTTTCCATTATATATAAAGTGGTGCGCATGTCGTGACACATTCAGGAAATTGTCAAGGTTGTCATTACATTGCACATTACGAAGCTGTATTCATATGAAAACACAAATGGAGCATTGACAACATATACGCGGGCTGTTTCGAGAATTCGGGAGCCTACGGTGGGAATGCAAATTATCGTGGATTAATCGTGAATGGCTGGCGCCTCGAGCGAAGTGTAGCGTGATGCAGTACGTAACATCCCGGGTCTTACATCTGCTACGGCCGCCAAGATGAAAATTTCTCTAAATTTTGCTCCAATTTTATGTTTATTTCAGCACAGTTGGCTATTTATCTGCCGCGTTTCGGGATATGTCTATTGCATACAAATAGTGACTATTCTATTTCGAAGACCCAATAGAATTGGACAAAATTTGATTCGTTGCTCGAAAGTTTGAAATATTCGCGATTTCATACTTTCATTTAAAAGCGCAGCTCTACTCGACAGTGACATTCACGAGGGCATATGCTAGCGCCGTCACGTGATTGCATTAGAAATTTCGTTGTGGTAACCATAGCCTCCAAAAAGTAACAGTGGTGACCATAGTAATAATAGTAGTAACCAAATTAACCATAGCCTCTCAGATGTTGGAGGCCATGCAGAGAAGTTTCTCGGTGACCGTTCTTGACTACGATTTGTTAGACCACGAGCTCATCTCGATATCGATTAAGTAATGCTTTATCGCGATTTTTTCGAAGGGCAATCAAGAATGGATTTCGATGGCCATGCAGTAAAGTCGAAAGCGGAATTTTCTCGCCGGGGTGTTGATCTTGAAGGTTATGCAGTAATGTTTCTCGGCATTAAAATAAAATATTGTCAGTTAATATTACGTATGCTATTATCCCGGACTCCTCGGATGAAATATTTGCTACAATTCGCAGAAACATTGATACTAGTGGGTACAACACGGACATTTTCTCATAATAAATAAAATAAATGCACTGTGTGCTGAAGATTTCTTTAACTATGTCACGATAGGAGGCTGGTATCATATATTAGGCAGACAATGTCCATAAACATAATAGGGAGTTTTAGAATAGGGGCCCCAATAGTTTGGGGCCCCAAAGAGCTTTGCGGGTGTTAGCGTTGGGGCACGTAGGAGTGAAGAGTTTTAGAATAGGGTTTGACGTTTGCGGATATCGTCTTGCGCTGACAGCGCCACTACGGCGTCAAGGAAAAACTATTAGCAATAATTAAATAAAATATGCCATTTTATGATAGGAATAATAATATTTACTTGCGTGTATTCGCGTTTAAGTACAATTTATAGGTTATTCTCTGTAAGCAGCAAACAATTAGTTGCGCTTAGTTTTGAGCAAACAAACTTTACTAGCCTTCACCAGCCAAGCTTAGCCGTGTTAGGCCTACGAGCCATAAAATCCACAATCGAATTCAAAATCAGCGGCGTCTAATGAGTCAATCTTCATAACACACGCTAGTTGAGAGAAAGCGATAACCGCACTCACTTCACCTAGCTTGCGAACTTCTCGCGTTACCGCGAATCGAACCCAGTTTTGTGCTAGGTTAGAGCCGTCGCTTCGATGGGTGCCGCCACGTTTGCCGACGCAAAGCTTTTGGGGCCGCTATTTGGGCTCTCGCTAAATCGGTGAAATAGCGTTCCCAACGCAAAACCCAAACGGATTTTGCGTCTTGCGCATGCGCAGTGGCTGCGACGCTATTTCTTTGGGGCCCCAAAACGTTTGGGGCCCCTATTCTAAAACTCTCTAATGTCCATCCTTTCATCGTATATCTCAGCTGCAATCGGAGGCTGAACGCTTTTCGTGACCCCTTTAAAGTGCACTATAGTGTACACTCAGTATAATATCTAAAGAATATTTACGCGAAACGACATTGTCAAGGGCTCATTTAAAAGTACTATTGATAGTTAAGTGCAAGACAGATGCCAACCAAATTGAAAACCTATTAGAACGGTAATAGCCTACAATAACCGGACAAAGGGACTCATAATATTAATTAATTAATTAATAATTAATGGAAAAACGACGTTTAATACCATACGTGGCAGCTTTGTTCACGAGGAATTCTTCAACATCGTGTAACAGTGAATCTTGTTTAACAAGGCTCACTGGCGCGCGCGCAAGAGCTACAATGTTCATAATTGCTTCCAGCATCGTTTAACATTGTTCTCAACGTTAAACATGGCTCAATGTTGAACCACGTTGAACTGTTCTTCAAGAACAAGGCTCTCATGTCAATGTCCAAGGAATCACAATGTTAAAGAAGGCTAATTGCTGCAGAATGTTTAACACTTCCTCTTTGGATACGGTTGTTGGGGACTGATGCACTTTTTTGGCCATTTCATGCGCGAAGTGATTCTGCCCATGGAAATTCTGGCTTCACTACATTTTCCCGCACCGTTGATATTACGAAAAGAGCGCTGCTGCTGAACAAATAACAAACTTGCGCTTCAGAGAGTTTTGTCAAGTTTGCTGAACTGGACTGCATGGGAGCGACCTCTACAGGAACGTCAGACATAAAAAAAAAACATCAAATATATTTCATATCTATAGACGTACTTGGAAAGCACCCAAACGGCAACTTAAATATACGACAGATGTAAAACGTTGTGAAGAAACGACGAAAGAAATTGAAGCGCTACGTGGCGACATACTGAGGCACAGCAACAAGCAAACATCCAGCCGTCGGCCTTCCCAACTCGCTTCGCTAGAACTCCCGGAACTGTACTCAAACACGGACCGAATTCGGCGGGGGCGAGCATCACGTGGCCGAGCCGCGGCGAATTGCGCCGCCAGCAGCTTAGCTGCCTCGCCGTTGCATGCGGCGTGATTGGACAGCACTAGTCACGTGACGCTCGCACGCGGAATTCGGTGCGTGGTGAGCATCCAGCTTTACGCGCATCATTCAAGTTCGCAGCACAGGTGCAGTCAAAAGTGTTTCGAGAAATGTACGCGGCACCTTTCAAGTGCCATTATTTTCATCCGTGTTCTCCCTTTCTCACGCGCAGTTTTGGCACGCGCAATTGCGTGAAATCGATAATAGTTTTTTTCCCGCTTTGGTGTTTCTTTTTTTTTTTTCAATATTATTCTCCACTGGGCGATGTTTCGTCGCTCGCGCGGCTGTTTTTTGTAACTAACTATTTGGCGAATAACGTTTCTGGAAAAACAGTGCCCGCCTCTTTTTGCTTCGCCATGACGACAGAAGTTCGACGATTACGCGGCGTCGACGGCAACGGCGACACTGTCCCCCATCATCGCGTTGGGCGTCAGCGTGGACGTGCCAAAAGTATTCGGCTGGCACATGGATAGGATGAAGTGAGTGCTGTCGCGAACCCTTTCTTCTTAAATTGTTAGCTTCGGCATTAAGTGCATTTTAGAATGTGTTAAAAAAGTCGCGTACGTGGCGACTTTTCGCACTCACATTTACGAGGCTCGAGGTCATCTGCATCACAATGCCACACATCTCGACGAAGACTCCGCCGCTTCTTCGAGCACTTGTGTCGTACCTGCGGTTTTGCTCGCTGTTTCTTTTGTTTTTGTAGTCGTAACTTGCACCAGGGTTTCTATTATTGTCGGGTGCCTGAATTAGACTTGGATGTTTCGCCCGCCTCTATCAGTTGCGATGTTGGCTTTGTCTGTTAACTTCATGAACCACATCGACAAGGAAAGACTGTGGTTTCCATAAATATAGTCTGCCGTTTTGCGATCTACAGGAAGTTTCACTTGCCCAAGGCAATTCTTTAGTTATCGTCTATTCAATTGCGTAAATGCAGCGATAGCTGCTATGTCCTCGCTCTCTAAGTCGTTTTTACGACTGCCGCCATCCGTTGCAGGAATGCCAGTGTGCTTTGCAAGAAATTTATGTGGAAGAGAGAGAGAGAGATGAACACTGTAGTGAATTCGAACTCCGGTCTCGCAGAGCGGCAGTTAGATGCCTTAGCTCTAAGCCAGTTTTTCTTTTTTTTCTTTATTGCCTGGCTTTGGTACACAACTTTTCACAACGGGCAACAATCACCATAACGACAGCCGACGTGCATTTGCTGAATGTGTATTCAACGAGCATCGTGCTGGCTCTGTCTAATTAAAATTCGCGGAAAGCTACCAACGGCTCTAATCTTGGGACCCACTCGAGTGATTACGCTGCCGCTTTACGGGTAGCGACAAACCAGTGCATGTTATCCCGGAATTACATTCGTGCAGGCCGCGCATCTTTGTCAACATGGTATCCTGCCATTCTTGCGTGCCTTACAGAGTGGAGGCCTGGGAGGGTAATTAAATAAAAGCCACCCCATCCTCATTATCTCATCGTCATAATCAGCCTGGTTACGCCCACTGCAGGGCAAAGGCCTCTCCCGTACTCTTACAACTACCCCGGTCATGTGCTAATTGTGGCCATGTTGTCGCTGCAAACTTCTTAATCATATCCGCCCACCTAACTTTCTGCCGCCCTCTGCTACGCCTCCCTTCCCTTGGAGTCCAGTCCGTAACCCTTAATGACCATCGGTTATCTTCCTTCTTCATTACATGTCCTGCCCATGCCCCCCATTTCGTTTTCTTGATTTCAACTAAGATGTCATTAACTCGTGTTTGTTCCCTCACCAAATGTGCTCTTTTCTTATTCCTTAACGTTACACCCATCATTCTTCTTTCCACAACTCGTTGCGTCGTCCTCAACTTATGTAGAACCCTTTTCGTAAGCCTCCAAGCTTCTGCCCCGTACGTGAGTACTGCTAAGACACTCTTTTCTCTTGAGGGATAATGGCAACCTGTTGTTCATGATCTGGGAATGCCTGCCAAATGAACCCTAGCCCATTCTTTTTCTTCTCATTATTTCAGTCTCATGATGCGGATCCGCGATCGCTACTTGCCCTAAATAGATGTATTCCATTACCATTTATAGTGCCTCACTAAATATCGTAAACTGCTGTTCCCTTCCGAGACTGTGAAACATTACTTTAGTTTTCTGCTGATTAATTTTTAGACCAACCCTTTTGCTTTGCCTGTCCAGGTTAGTGAGCATGCATTGCAATTTGTCCCCTGAGTAACCAAGCAAGGCAATATCATCCGCGTATCGCAAGTTACTAAGGTATTCTCCATTAACTCTCATCCCCAATTCTTCCCAATCCAGGTCTCTGAATACCTCCTGTAAACACGCTGTGAATAGCATTGGAGAGATCGTATCTCCCTGCGTGATGCCTTTTTTATTGCGATTTTGTTGCTTTCTTTATGGAGGACTACGGTGGCTGTGGAGCCGCTATAGGTATCTTTCAGTATTTTTACATTTCGATGGGGGCGAAATGCGAAAACACCCGTGTGCTTAGATTTAGGTGCACGTTAAAGAACCCCAGGTGGTCAAAATTTCCGGAGTCCTCCACTACGGCGTGCCTCATAATCAGAAAGTGGTTTTGGCACGCAAAACCCCAAATAATAAATTAGTATTTTTACATACGGCTCGTCTACACCCTGCTTCCGTAATGCCGCCATGACTGCTGACTGCTGAAGTTTCGAGTGAATCAAACGCTTTCTCGCAATCAGTAAAATCTATATATAAATGTTGGTTATATTCCGCACTATTGTCAATCACCTGATTGATAGTGTGAATATGGTTTATTGTTGAGTAGCCTTTTACGGAGTCCTGCCTGGTCCTTTGGTTAACCGAAATCTAAGGTGTTCCTGATTCCATTTGCGATTACCTTAGTAAATACTTTGTAGGCAACGGACAGTAAGCTGATCGGTCTGTAATTTTTCAAGTCTTTGGCGTCTCCTTTCTTATGGATTAGGATTACGTTGGCGTTCTTTCAAAAATCCGCTACGCTCGAAGTCATGAGGCATTGCGTATACAGGGTGGCCAGTTTCTCTAGAACAATCTGTCCACCACCCTTCATCAAATCTGTTGTTACCTGATCCTCCCCAGCTGCCTTCCCCCTTTGCATATCTCCCAAGGCTTTCTTTGCTTATTCCGGCGTTACCTGTGGAATTTCAACTTCCTCTAGACTATTCTCCCTTCCATTATCTTTGTGGGTGCCACTGGCACTGTACAAATCTCCATAGAACGCCTCAGCCACTTGAACTATCTCATCCATATTAGTGATGATATTGCCGGCTTTGTGTCTTAACGCATACACCTGATTCTTGCCTATTTCTGATTTCTTCTTCACTGCTTTTAGGCTTCCTCCGTTCCTGAGAGCATGTTCAATTCTATCCATAATATACTTCCTTATGTCAGCTTTCTTACGCTTGTTGATTAACTTGGAAAGTTCTGCCTGTTCTATTCTAGCTGTAGGGTTAGAGGCTTTCATACATACTATGTATGAAATTGCTATGTATGTTACTACTATGAATGTTACTTTACTATGTATCATTATCTATGCTTAAGTAACGAATCCCATATGGATCGAATGGAAATTCTTTCCTTATTGTCCTCCGTATTATATCTAAGAAAAAACACGCCTTCTCAAGAGTTAAAAAAACATCTATTGTCCCTGGCTGCTTGAAAATAAACAGTGCATTCCCCAGGGTAAATATACCCCCTTTCCCTCCAGAAGCTTCTTAACTGTGTGAACAAGTCAAACCGGAGCCAACGTTTCGACAAATGGACTTGTCTTCTTCAAGGCCAACGTTTCGACAAATCCAGCTGTCGAAACGTGGGCTTCTGTTTTCACCTTGTTCTCGCTTTGCTCATCGTGTGGAATTTCCATCTCCCGTCTTCCCCGTGTTTTCCATGAATGATCTAGAGTGTAATTAAAAAAAAGAAGGTTTTTGTTATTAGCGTGACTTTTCTTCTCTCTCGTTAAAATATCGCCGCCTGGGCCTCCACTGTGCAAGGACCTGTATAAGGTCACTGGGAAAAAAATGTCACAGAAAGCATAACACATCTTTTTGTTCACACCTGACAGAGGTAATCACTCGAAAACCGCACTGAAACCGCCCGCAGAGCGCGTCATCTTGAGCGCGGTATTAATTTTGACCACCTGATGGTCTATATTAAGGTGAACCTAAATCTAAGAACAACAGCATATTTGCATTTTCTTTCGCCCCCGTTGAAACGCCGCGGCCACCACGGGGATCGAACCGACGACCTCGAGCTCGGGAACGCAATGGCATTGCCACTGGGCTGCGGTCTACCCGAGCATCCGGAGCAGTGGCAGCTTCTGCGTTAGTGACTGTTCGATTGTTCTATACCACATGAACCGAACATCTCGCATGGCCATGTGCGGCATTACGGCGGTGTTAGCCGATGTCTCTTTTTGTTTCGTTGTTTTTGTTTTTGTTCGCAAATGATGACGACGAAATCGGCCGATTGTCTGTCATCAAGTAACAACAAGCGTGGTTCAAAATGCACAAGCAATGAAAACAGATATTTTGTTTGTTTCTTTGTTTGGTTCTGTTCGACCCGTCCTTTACGACGCCCTTACCCGTTTTACAGGACTCGCATCTTGACAAATAGCCGTCGCACTCTGTTTACGCGATCCCCACACGGGGCGCAGACACGAATCCGAGGCACGAATCTCGAGCATCACGTTGGTTTTCCAACCGTAGTGAACGCTGCTGTGATCACGATCGGCCTCACGCAGGAGGCTGATGGTAGACTTTTGGGCTGCTGAGCACGAGGTCGCGGAATCGAATCCCGGCCACGGCGGCCTCATTTCGATGGGGGCACACGAGCAAAACGCAAGATCCGTGCGTTTCTACGGGCTACGGCGGGGAGACCAGTGGTCGTGCAGGAAAAGGGGGGCAAGAGTAGTTGCCGTGGAGGTGATGCGCAAGTAGCGAGGAGAAGGCGAGGAGGTCGCGCGGCGGCGGCAGGGTTAAATTGTGGCGCTATACTTTCAAATTATCAAGTGACTTTAGCGGCAGCTATTCGTAGCCGGATGCAAGGGATAAATAATAACAATTACGTTATTAAATCTCAGCAACAAAAAAATTACTGGCGGCTACTAACATCACTGTACTAGAAACAATGTACACTAGGTTTTGTTTGAGTAACTCAATTTCACTTTTTTTTTAAATCTTGGGGAACGATTGTTGGGACACCCTGTATACTAGAGGCTATCAGATAACTAAACCGGGCCGGTTTTAATTTTTCTCGCGTCCGCAGGAAGATATATCTGCCTGATCTGATTGTGGCCCTGTCGCACTTCTCGTACCGCGATGCCGACCGCCCGGACTGCCAGACAATGCCGCCCAGCCTATTGCGCTACCCTAACCACGTCAAATTGCTCTACGGACACACGATGGTGAGTTGCGTCATTGTTGTCGTGGTTATCGCCGCTCTATCTTCAGAGAGTGAGCTAAAGCAGCACAATTAGTGAAACGCAAACGTGTGCCACACAACATATAGACGCGTGTATTAATGCAGAAGACAACGACGATGGGGGCATTAACGGACTCCGTCTAGTGGGCGGCTGAGGTTGAGCGAGAACGAAGAATACGTGCCTCTGTTCCGTTTGTTTTTGAACAGGTTCTCCTGTTGCTCTAGAAAAACGTCTCTCTGTCTTCTGTCCGCGTTGTACTGCGACACTGGTGGAGGTGCAGGGTAATGAGCTCGCCTAATGCTCCGGAGTTCTTCTGGGAGTCGTTCATCTAGCCCTGACGCATTGTCGCCAGTTGCGACACCCGTGCATCGCTTTAGTCGCCGACTGCTAGGCCTTGCCCCGGAGTTCTTCCCTCTTCAACCACCTCTCTCCGGGAGCTGCACACATCTCGCTATGGCCGAAACCAGCACACCGCAAGCACCCCAGAACAGCCGGTTTCCCAGTCCACAACAGATAACCGTTCTGCATCCAGTGCATCCAAGACATTGAAGACTGGCTTGATAAGTATGAACGCGTTGCAGAGATTACCCAGTGGACTGATCCGTAAAAGCTCTCCCACGTCTATTTGGCCCTTGACGACAGTGGCCGTATTTGGTACGAGAACCGTGAAGCTTGCCTAACGACGTGGTATGACTTTCGGCAGAAGATCACGGATACTTTCGCAAGTGCCGACCGACCCGGCTGGGCCCAGCAGATGATGGAGCTACGGGTGCAACAGCCCAATGATCGGTCACAATGTTCGCCGAGGACATGGCCCGCGTCTTTCGTAGAGCCGACGCGAGCATTACCGAAGATAGGAACTTGCGCTATCTCATGCGAGGTGTAAAAGAGCAGTTGTTCGCGAGGCCTTTGCGGAATGCACTAGTCACCGTCGCTGATTTTATCAAAGAGGCTACCGTTATTGAGATGGCCCTTCATCAACGGGGCAGGCAGTACGATCGACTGTCCACTAGCACTACAATCAATGCCGCCGCAGGGACTGCCGAGTACCAGAATTCCTTGCGTGAATTGATCAGAGGGCTTGTCAGAGAGGAAGCGCAAAAGATTTTGACACTGACATTGGATAGACACGTGGCATCAATCGCCGAAGTGGTGCGCCACGAAATCAGGCAGGCGTTCCCGGCAGGCGATCGTCAAGATGACCAGCGTCCCATGACTTACGCCGCCGCTGTCCGATGTCCACCAGGCCTCACAACCACACCACCGTACCACAAGCCTCCGACAGCCGCTCCTTGGTCGCTGCCGAAAGAGGAGGCTTCGAGGCGCGCTCCCGTTATGCCGCTTCAGTCACACCACGAGCCGTCATTCGCCGCGCCTTGGTCAACGCCGCAAAAGGACGCTACGGGACGGCCGCAGTTTCGGAGAACCAACGTATGGCGCACCGTCGATAGGCGACTACTTTGTTTTCACTGCGGAGGCGCCGGGCATATTTCACGTAATTGCTGGCATCGCGACACATCATTTCGCCCTGCCGTCCATGGTCTTATGATCGACGTGCAAATGACGATTCCATGCTACGCCGCGACGACGCTCCTTTTCGGGGATCTCCAATAGCGCACCCGAATGACGATTCCGTGCCCAATGATAGGTCCGATTTCGGCCGTCGGTCGTGCTCTCCAACCCCTTCACGTCAGATGGCTTCACATACTGGACGTCCTTTTGCTGACCTCCTAGGAGGAAGGTCGTCCAGCCCACGCTGGGGAAACTGAATATGGCGACCGCTGGGGGTAAGGTTGCAGCCCGCCGCAAGACAACAAAATGCCCTCAACACTCCCGCTGCAGAACGCTGTGAAGCCGATAAACGCAGAAGAAATTGCGAGAGCCGACATTGATGTTTTCGTGGACAGGCAGCCGGTGACAGCGTAAGTCGACACTGGGGCCGACTTCTCTATAATGAGTCAGGAACTCGTCTGCCGCCTGAAGAAGTTAATGACGCCATGGACGGACCCTCACATAAGGACGGCAGGGGCCCAATTACTGATGCATACTGGAAGATGTACGTCTGGAAATAACATCGGGGATTCTTCTTTCGTGGCCGCTTTTATCGTTCTTCCTGTGTGCTGTAAAGATTTGATTATGGCAATGGATTTTATGAAAGAATATGGCGCCGTAATTCACATCCCGGATCGCATGGGGACGTTTTATGAGTCCTGGTTTAGTCCATTACTTATCGCCGCAACCCCACTTCTTTCGTCTAACAGAAGACGACGTTGTCCTCCCACCTCGATCATGTACCCTTGTTTCGGTAGCATGTGACGTACCATTTCATTGGGAAGGCATTGCCGACCAAATAACCATCTTGTTGCTCACTCACGGTATCTCGGTCGCACGAGGAATCGTAAATGTCACCGATGAGCGCACGAACCTGTTGCTAACAAATTTTAGCACAGAGCGACGGCGCCTTCCAAAGGGCACGGCTGTGGGTTATTTTGACCATGTTGCGGATGTCCGCGGCTGCTGTTCACTACTCGAAGAAGCGCCTACGCAAGACCCAGCTCCTGTACTTGACGTCAGCACTGCTTTCACGCTGCACGAACGAGCACGGCTTCTTACGCTACTGGCCAAATTCAGCGACTGCTTTGCGTCGACGTCCAGCGTCGGAAGGACGCCTCTAACAAAGCAATGAAGAATTACAGAGGATACCGCAAGACCAATTCACCAAAATCCTTATCGTGTTGCTCCTAGAGAACGTGACGCCATACAACAACAAGTGACAAAAATGCTTGAAGACGACGTAATCCAACCATCAATGAGTCCCTGGGCATCTCCTGTAGTTCTAGTCAAGAAAAAGGACGGCAGCTAGCGTTTCTGCGTGGACTACCGGAAACTAAATCAGGCGACAAAGAAAGACGTGTACCTAATTCCTCGTATAGACGATTCACTCGACAGGCTTCGACACGCACGTTACTTCTCTTCAATGGATTTAAAAGGCGGATATTGACAAATCGAGGTAGACCCGAGAGACTGTGAAAATCTGCATCTGTGGCACCAGATGGCCTATACGAATTTAAGGTCTTGCCTTTCGGCTTATGCTCGGCCCCTGCTACGTTACAACGCCTCATGGACACTGTGATTTCAGGCCTGAAGTGGAAAACCTGCTCAGTGTACCTCGACGACGTCTTCGTGTTCTCCGCAACATTTGAAATCCACCTAGAATGCTTGAAGCGGTTCTGCAGTCCATCCGGTGCGCCGGCCTTTAGGGCAGATTTACGCTCGAGCCGCCCATCGCCGCAAGCCGCACCGCACGCTTGCGGTCACTCAAAAAATTGCACGTATCCAGCACTTGTGCACAAATTACCATTTACAGTGTGTGCACAGTGTATACCTTACACATTGTAAACCGAAATTTGTGCACAAGTGTTCGATACGTGCAATCTTTCGCGCGACCGCACGCGTGCGGTGCGGCTTGCGCCGATGGGCGGCTCGAGCGCAAATCGGCCCTTAGCCTGAAACCGTAGAAGTGCCACTTTGGGTTTCTGTAGTCTGTGTCGAGCTCAAGTGTGCGTATATGAGTATAGAAGAGTGTCAGTAACACTTTTTTCGAAACGATGTTTATCTGACGGGGCGAGAGATGATGTATTGACACAGTTATCGCACTGATCTATCTATCTATCTATCTATCTATCTATCTATCTATCTATCTATCTATCTATCTATCTATCTATCTATCTATCTATCTATCTATCTATCTATCTATCTATCTATCTATCTATCTATCTATCTATCTATCTATCTATCTATCTATCTATCTATCTATCTATCTATCTATCTATCTATCTATCTATCTATCTATCTATCTATCTATCTATCTATCTATCTATCTATCTATCTATCTATCTATCTATCTATCTATCTATCTATCTATCTATCTATCTATCTATCTATCTATCTATCTATCTATCTATCTATCTATCTATCTATCTATCTATCTATCTATCTATCTATCTATCTATCTATCTATCTATCTATCTATCTATCTATCTATCTATCTATCTATCTATCTATCTATCTATCTATCTATCTATCTATCTATCTATCTATCTATCTATCTATCTATCTATCTATCTATCTATCTATCTATCTATCTATCTATCTATCTATCTATCTATCTATCTATCTATCTATCTATCTATCTATCTATCTATCTATCTATCTATCTATCTATCTATCTATCTATCTATCTATCTATCTATCTATCTATCTATCTATCTATCTATCTATCTATCTATCTATCTATCTATCTATCTATCTATGGCTGGCTGGCTGGCTGGCTGGCTGGCTGGCTGGCTGGCTCGCTCGCTCGTTCATAAGGGTTAGATCCCATATATGAATATATATGGGATCTATCCTTATGGGATATATATGGCCGCCATTGGAATCTGAACCTGGCAACGTTTAACGTTAGAACGTTACCTAGTGAGGCGAGTCTAGCAGTGCTATTGGAGGAATTAGAGGGTAGTAAATGGGATATAATAGGGCTCAGTGAGGTTAGGAGGACAAAAGAAGCCTATACAGTGCTAAAAAGCGGGCACGTACTGTGCTACCGGGGCTTAGCGGAGAGACGAGAACTAGGAGTCGGATTCTTGATTAATAAGGAAATAGCTGGTAACATACAGGAATTCTATAGCATTAACGAGAGGGTGGCAGGTATTGTTGTGAAACTTAATAAGAGGTACAAATTGAAGGTAGTACAAGTCTATGCCCCTACATGCAGTCATGATGACCAGGAAGTCAAAAGCTTTTATGAAGACGTGGAATCGGCGATGGGTAAAGTCAAAACAAAATACACTATACTGATGGGCGACTTCAATGCCAAGGTGGGCAAGAAGCAGGCTGGAGACAAGTCAGTGGGGGAATATGGCATAGGCTCTAGGAATAGCAGAGGAGAGTTATTAGTAGAGTTTGCAGAACAGAATAATATGCGGATAATGAATACCTTTTTCCGCAAGCGGGTTAGGTGAAAGTGGACGTGGAGGAGCCCGAATGGTGAGACTAGAAATGAAATCGACTTCATACTCTGCGCGAACCCTGGCATCATACAAGATGTAGACGTGCTCCGCAAGGTACGCTGCAGTGACCATAGGATGGTAAGAACTCGAATTAGCTTTCACTGTAGGAGGGAACGGAAGAAACTGGTACACAAGAAGCCAATCAGTGAGTTAGCGGTAAGAGGGAAACTAGAGGAATTCCGGATCAAGCTACAGAACAGGCATTCGGCTTTAACTCAGGAAGAGGACCTTAGTGTTGAAGCAATGACCGACAATCTTATGGGCATCATTAAGGAGTGCGCAATAGAAGTCGGTGGTAACGCCGTTAGACAGGAAACCAGTAAGCTATCGCAGGAGACGAAAGATCTGATCAAGAAACGCCAATGTATGAAAGCCTCTAACCCCACAGCTAGAATAGAACTGGCAGAGCTTTCTAAGTTAATCAACAAGCGTAAGACAGCGGACATAAGGAACTATAATATGGATAGAATTGAACAGGCTCTCAGAAACGGAGGAAGCCTAAAGGCAGTGAAGAAGAAACTAGGAATAGGCAAGAATCAGATGTGTGCGTTAAGAGACAAAGCCGGCAATATCGTTACTAATATGGATTAGAAAGTTCAAGTGGCTGAGGAGTTCTATAGAGATTTATACAGTACCAGTGGCACCCAGGACGATAGTGGAAGAGACAATAGCCTAGAGGAATTCGAAATCCCACAGGTAACGCCAGAAGAAGTAAAGAAAGCCTTAGGACCTATGCAAAGGGGGAAGGCAGCTGGGGAGGATCAGGTAACAGCAGATTTGTTGAAGGATGGTGGGAACACTGTCCTAGAAAGATTGGCCGCCCTATATACACAATGCTGCATGACCTCGAACGTACCGGAATCTTGGAAGAACGCTAACATAATCCTAATCCATAAGAAAGGGGACGCCACAGACTTGAAAAATTATAGGCCGATCAGCTTACTGTCCGTTTCCTCCAAAGTATTTACTAAGGTAATCGCAAATAGAATCAGGAACACCTTAGACTTCTGTCAACCAAAGGACCAGGTAGGATTCCGTAAAGGCTACTCAACAATAGAGCACATTCACACTATCAATCAAGTGATAGAGAAATGTGCAGAATATAACCAACCCTTACATATAGCTTTCATTGATTACGAGAAAGCGTTTGATTCAGTCGAAACATCAGCAGTCATGGAGGCATTACGGAATCAGGGTGTAGATGAGCCATAAGTAAAAATACTGGAAGATATCTATAGCGGCTCCACAGCCACCGTAGTCCTCCACAAAGAAATCAACAAAATCCCAATAAAGAAAGGCGTCAGACAGGGAGATACGATCTCTCCAATGCTATTCACAGCATGTTTACAGGAGGTATTCAGAGACCTGGAGTGGGAAGAATTGGGGATAAAAGTTGATGGAGAATACCTTAGCAACTTGCGATTCGGTGATGATATTGCCTTGCTTAGTAACTCAGGAGACCAATTGCAATGCATGCTCACTGACCTGGAGAGGCAAAGCAGAAGGGTGGGTCTAAAAATTAATCTGCAGAAAACTAAAGTAATGTTTAACAGGCTCGGAAGAGAATAGGTAGCGATGCACTGGAATTGGTAAGGGAATACATCTACTTCGGGCAGATAGTGACCGCGGATCCGGATCATGAGACTAAAATAATCAGAACAATAAGAATGGGCTGGGGTGCGTTTGGCAGGCATTCTGAGATCATGAACAGCAGGTTGCCATTATCCCTCAAGAGGAAAGTGTATAACAGCTGTGTCTTACCAGTACCCCCGTACGGGGCAGAAACCTGGAGGCTTACGAAAAGGGTTCTACTTAAATTGAGGGCGACGCAACGAGCTATGGAAAGAAGAATGATGGGCGTAACGTTAAGGGATAAGAAAAGCAGATTGGGTGAGGAAACAAACGCGAGTTAATGACATCTTAGTTGAAATCAAGAAAAAGAAATGGGCATGGGCCGGACATGTAATGAGGAGGGAAGATAACCGGTGGTCATTAAGAGTTACGGACTGGATTCCAAGGGAAGGGAAGCGTAGCAGGGGGCGGCAGAATGCTAGGTGGGCGGAGAAGATTTGGAAGTTTGCAAGGACAACATGACCACCATTTGTATATGACCGGGGTAGTTGGAGAAATATGGGAGAGGCCTTTGCCCTGCAGTGGGCGTAACTAGGCTGATGATGATGAATATAGACACAGGGCGTATGAGGCGAACGGACATTTTCATTAAGGTATCCGTCTGTCTGGCTCACGTTTTCCATGTCGCATGCTGTCGGCTATGCCAGCGCCAGTCAGTGACGCAGCTCAAGCAGCTGCTCGACAACCAGCTCCACACGGCGAGGACCCTCTCTGTGACATTGAAAGGCCGCTGGTACAAGCCAAAGTATCCCGACGTGTTGACCGATGACATCGGAAACTTTACGTTCTTCCAGAACTGCACAAATTTCAAAGGCGACCAGGACGTCCCGCCCGCACTAGTAAGTCTTGGCTCTCGAATGCAAATACACTTATGAGTACTGTCTTAACAAATAGTAGCACGGTGCACACCCAGCCAATAATTTCTGGTCTGATTTTTTTTTCAAGCAGAAAATTTATATTGTGTGCAACTGAATCAGAAAACGAATAAAAAAAACAGGAATGTGCGAGGAATTAAAATATCGTAATCAGTTTTCCATGATATTTAGGAGCCGTCTGGGGCAAATTTAATATCGTGCGGGGAGCTTCTGGGTCTTCGAACTTGTAAATTTCAGCTACAAGTGCATAAAGAATGGGCATGAATTAGGTATTGAGATAAGGTTTCATAACGCGCCTAAGACATTTTTCACACCTTACGTGACATACTTCGTTGATGCAAGTCAGACGCCCATTCGCCGCTTGCGGCAACATCTGTACTTTTTCTAAACTTCAGAAAGAGCCGATGACGTGCATTCCAAACGATACACGAGTTATGTAACTGAGTTTCGGGCATTTTGACTTCTGAAGTTAGTTTAGACTTTTCAAGCATTAGCTTTAAAGGGACACTAAAGGTTGCCAGAAAGTCAAGTTAAAGTGATATTGACGTCTTAGGCGTCAATATGGTCGCGAACAGAGCTTTAGTAACCGAGAAATTGAGGTAAATGCATGACACGATTTGAGACCCCCCAGCGACATTCCAGTACTAGCCCGACGACGAAAGCACTCCTCATCATAATTTAAGTCACTATACTCATCTACTCGTTTTAAAAAGATAATTTCATTAGATTATAAGACGGAAGAAAATGCTACTTGTCTACTTCTATTCGATTCTAAGAAAAAATAACATTTTGACGTTACCGTTGAGTAGTATGGGTGATCGAAAGGTTTCGTTTTCGCTCGACTCTGCGCGCTCGACTTTGCGCCGCGCGCGCTTTGGAGTTTCAGTTGTTTCTTTATCGCGTCGTGCTGCGGTTGTCCTGCTGGCTCGCGAAACTTGCATTTGGAACAAGCAGCGAGAATGCCACGTCCATGTGATGTCGTGGGATGCGCGAACGGTCCGCGGAACTTGGCCAAGGGCAGTTGCAGCGGCGAATCCAACGTTACTTATCAATGCCAACGAGTGAACCTCTCCTGTCGAAGTGGTTAAGTGCCGTACCTCTGCCACAGCGCGCTGGCAAAGAGCCGAAAAATCACGTAGTGTGCTCGCTGCACTTTCGTCCAGAGGATTACGAGTTCAACGCCGACTTACTGAAGTCGCGTGAAGTGCCTTTCAAAGCAGGCCGACGTCGTAGTAGTACGCAACGACGCCGGCAGCGCGAGCCCTCAACAGCAGGTCACGTTCATCAGTGCTTAAATCGCTGAACTCGACCCAGCATCGCGAGCTAATGTGTCGTTGTCAGGGTCATCCATTGCAACGATCGTCGAAGTTGGCGTCATAAAATAAAGAACCAGCTTATCGTCGTGCGCTTTCCCTTCCGCTTGCCACCATAGTTCCGCTTTCGCGCTGCTCTCGGCTCTGTCTTGGCTCTTTCTGGCCGCGCGTTTGCGTTTTGGGCAGAAAAGCCGTAGCGCCGTATGCGGGAGCCGCTTTACTCACCGACGGCGCAACGTCACTGTGAGACCATGACGTCAATACTCCTCGATCGGAGGGCGGGTGATTTGAACTGCGCTAGAGGTACGCGGACGCTTCAGAACGCATTTTCTCTGGAAATAAGTCTCTTCATCGCACGAAATAAGCGTTTCGAGGTTTCTGGGATGGTATTTCAACAGTCCACGTTGAGTTAATATTAACCTTTAGTGTCGCTTTAAGAGTGTCAAAAGGGAAAAATGTGCATGTGCGGAAGTGATATATATATATATATATATATATATATATATATATATATATATATATATATATATATATATATATATATATATAATTCAAGGAAAAATTCTGTAGGTCCAGTGCATAGGTAGCTGAAGAAACGAAGGCGCACGCTTCTGCGTTTCGCAATCTTCTTCTTGCTCCCTCTTCTTTTATCCCACCATTATATATATATATATATATATATATATATATATATATATTTGGGAGCAAAGTGCAACTGGTGTTGCTCCGCTCCGACAGGCCCCCGTCAATTGTACATCGCTTCTCGAAGATGTAGGATATGTGTCGAATGAGCTCGTGAACCAGCACCTCATAATGTTGTGAACGCGGTTTAAACCGTGGATCCGGTTCTTCAAAGGGATGCGACGTATTGCTAACGCATTTCTCTCGCATTTACTGCTGAATCACTACCGATGTTTTTTTTTTGTTTGTTTGCTCGTGTGTCGCATATTCTCTGCGCGGCATTGTGATTCCTTCACAGGAATAATCAGGCCAGAAATGGGCAAACTTTTGCTGCGGAGATCACGCAACCTCTGCAAAGGAGATAATCTCCTAGGTTGACGTTCCTTACGCAACGCAGTGCATTTAATAGACGCCGCAGTGGAGGGCGCGCAATGAAGTTTTCAATGGCGATTCGCGTCCATTAGTAATTAATGTCTATTAGCATTCGTGTCAGCAGCATTCATTAGCAATCGTTGTCACGACTGATGCAGGGCTGGCGAGTATCTGGAGGTAGTAGGAAGTTATGAAGTTTCGACCTACTTTTCAGCTGCCCACGCCAGCGTTGCTTATGTTATAGGGTCGTTAGCTTGTGCTTACGGGTGCGTTACTGTTCGCGAATGCGGTACACGTAGGCATCGGCAGCAGCAGCCATTTGCGACCTCGCATTCAACCAGGCCTCATAAAGCTATTAATGCAATGGCCCGCAACGTAGCGGTTGGTGTAACGGCGTGTGGCAGCAGCAGAATCCTGAACGGGCTCTTTCATTTTACGTCGACGAGATTAACCACGCCTTACCGAAGCGCTTCTCAGGCGTTGTGGTTGAGTCGACTAATATTAGATGTTGCTGCAATTGCTACCGCTGCCGTCCGTGTCACACTCTCGTGTCCCGGTATATCGTAAACTTAGTGCATGTAGCCTTCGGCATAAAGATTCCAATGAAAAAAAAAAAATGCTACAGGGGAGCTTTGGCTTTGCGATAGTTCAGCTGTGTAGTCGCAATGATAGCTTTCATGTTCATATGAATTTGTCTAATCTTCGTGCTTGTGGCTTCAGACGTTCTTGTGGTGTTATTTGTTGAGGTTATTTTTTTTGCGAATTTCCAAGCAGTCGTGTATTTCTAAATGCATGTAGACAAGAAGTGTTTGCGGACAGGAATAATCACTGCAAATGTTTTCACTCACAAAGCGACATTTTGTAAATAAGCAGTTTTCAAAGCAATGAAGTCGTCTGAAGCCAAAAAAGGACGAAGTTGAGCCAAATCTATATAATACGCGTAATTCACATACTGGCACAGTCGGTGTAGTCGCAGCTTCCGTTAGACACCCGCGCCAGAGTTCAGTGTAGTAATGTTTACAGAAAACTGTATGCGGCTAGGATAAAGCTTTCTCTATAATATCTTCGTCTTCCGTGTACAGTTTTTAATGCGTTCCTTATCGCCTTTGATTTCTGCACACAATCAGGTTTGCGACATGTCCCTAGACACAATAGAGAAGAACTACATATACGAGAAGGACCAGCGGGCTGGCATCTCGTTCGACAAGGTACTGCTACGCACCCTTACGTTGGAAACTGAGAAGAGCCTTAAAGAAAAGGTAGGCGATCAGAGCGTTGCATTCTCCTTAAGTCCATTCCGTGCGTACTAGTAGTAATAGTAGGTGCTTTAACGGCAAGGGCTGAGGCGAGGGAAATGAAGGGCCAGGTCAGGTGTAGGGCAGGATGCCGGCAGCTTCCTGGGCGTGAGTCAGGAGGGCCTGCAGGGTGTACTCGACGCGACGTGGCAATCTAGTCCACTACTCATACGAGGTTGCGGCTTTCTTTTTAATCGGCCATGGCGTGGCACGTCCATAGTGGAAGTATCTTTTTCTTTCTACTGCGAATGTGGACCACCGTTACGCAGGCGGGGGCCTCTCCATTTACACGCTCCATTACGGAGTGTGGAAGTCCTCGTTATAATTCTACTCCTCTTTAACAACTCGGAATTGTTGAAAGTTGGACAGTTGACAGTTGGAGTGGCTTAACTGATGCATTCCACTCCTTCAATTCCATTGAATCAAGCGCTTTGCTTATAATTCTTTACAACTTCTAGTCTCAACAACTTTACCAATAACGTTACACACAATTCTTCTTGCCCGTACGTAACAATATTCTGTACCTTAGAGAAACAAGTGAACTGTTATGCTTTGTAGAACGATCTTTTTGTTTTGTATTTGCTGGCGTAGTTTAAAGAGAACCTTCCTTTTTCTTAGTACACCTCAGTGACCACCGGTTATCGCGCCATCTGCGTACAGGGAAGTGTGCGAAAAAAAAAAGAAACATGGCGCGCGTAGCAAATCACCGGGGTCTAGTGCAGTGTGCAATCACTTGCGACTTCGATTTTCGCTTCCATCCTGGTGTCGTAAAGTAAGCATGCTCTTGCTAAGTCAAATCATTCTTGGAAACATAAAGCTGCTGTGTTTACGCGCACTTAAACCATGTAACGCAAAATAAGGAAATTTTACGGGTCTGCAGAAGTGCAGAATACCTTGTTGTTTATAATAACCGTAGCAGAGTTATTTTTCAGTGTCTGCCTACAGGTAGAAATCTAAAAAAAAAGTATTGAGTAAAAAATTGACAAATGTAACAAATTAGCTTATTCCATTTTAAGTTAATTGGCAAATATACAGGTTTTGTAGACGTGATTAAAATAGACGATTAGCATTCCACGTCTACTTGCTCATTTCATTCCAAATGCATTCCGGAATCTTGGGCTCTCAATTCATTCCCATTCCGTTTGCCCGAGTGGTGCCGTGATTCCAGCTACATTCGTGGATATATACGGGCGTTTGAAAACTCGAATGATTCAGGAATCGTCCCGACTCCGGCGCTGCGAGTCCGCAACTGCGATATTGACCCACAGTTGGGGCGACCGGTGGTGCGCTTCTGTCACCGGCTGAAGACGGCTGCTGTATTCGCAGCGTTGGCGCGTACCTGTAGCGCAGTGCGCAGAGTAAAGAGCACCGACTGCAAAAATTTTAAGACAGGCGATGACGCTGACTTGATGCCCGCGCACTAGTGCCACCACGTGATAACAATGAATTTTAAACTGGCATTACCTGTAACTTTCTTTTCTCATTGAGTAGAGGTCCTGCACCTAGAAGAAACCCTCGAAAAATATACTGGCAACCCTCAAAGCACCGCAAATGACCTGCTACAACTTTTCTGCGAGCAGGTTTCGATTTCGTTTCCCACGAGGTGTGTCGTGGTGTCGTGACGCAGTAAAGTGGTCACGTGGAAACGGGACACGGCGACGTTTTTGGCAGATGCCCGGGTTCGCTCGGCAGTTCGCTATGCTGTATACTCTGGGCCATGCAAAAAAAAAACAAAAAACAAAAAAAAAAGTTGGCAGCATAGCGGACGAACGAGTGAGCCGGCATGTGTCCCATAACATAGCGAGGTTGTGCTACCACGTGACCACCTTCTACGTCACGACAGAGACGAACCATATGGAAAACGGAACAGAAAGTTGTTCGTAGAATTTAAACCTCTTATAGTAAATTGCTTAGGGCGCTCTGAGGCTTGCCAGTATTTTTGTGATGGAATTCTTCGGGTCAAAGACCTTCGTTTAAATTAAAAAGGCGTTAAATTTGATCTGGACTTTCACCGCTGGAAATCAAGCATTCTGCTCAAAGTAAGCGCAGACAGGATCACGCGAAAACACGCTTTAATAGTGCGCTGAACTTTAGAGCCTCTTTAGGCTATCGTTGTTGCTAGGACTGGCTTGCTTGTTCATCCATCTCTTTAAGCTACCGAACAAGCTGGATATTTCAACATCAGAGGGCCCCTTTAACACGTAATTTTTACCTCGCACGAATTGACGCATTCACATCCTGGCCATTCCGACGATCCCCGATGTGGACGTTCGCGAAAAAACGCACTTTTCAAGCGAAGGTTTCCCTAGCCGAGCACTGTGGGACTTTGGTGACCGTGGCTGCTGCTGTTGCTGATGTCTTGCTGAATAGTTGTTTCACACTCAGGACCGCAGCCCTCGCACGAGTCAGCTAAGACGCAGCCCCATCCGCACTACCCCTACCGATGGGCCGGTTGACAAATTTTTAGGCAATTACGCAACGAAGCAGCAAATGGTACATCAATGTCATCGCTGTATCGAATAATTATGCGCATTCGAGCGCATAGTTCCTATATCGAGGCACAACCTTTAGAAGCCTCCTCTTTCGGGGTTTGGCCTGTCTGCTCGTTCACTTTCTTGCCGAGTGAGGTATGTCGGTTTGTGGACTTCTTGCGATAGCAATGTAGACTGACACCGCGGTTGGCTTGATGATAAGTACTGACTGTTTTGTCAGAAGGGCGAAGCGCAGTGACGTCATTAGTAACGTCCGTAACGCTGTGCCCGAACTTTTTGGACGGTGTTTACGTACACGTCGGGCCCCCTAATACATTCTGAAAACAGTTGCACCCTTTGGGGTGTATGTCTGCCACACAACGACAATCGTCATCTGTGTTGCTTGCGTTTCCTTCCTTGAAAACGCTGCGCTCAATACTTTCCGGTCGAGAATGCTCAGTCATGCGATAACGAGCACGACGTTCGTGACTTGGAAGTGCCGGGCTCACAGCGTTAAAGAAAGGAAATGCGGGCAAGACAGATGGTGATTATTGTTGTGCGGCAAATGTACATCCCAAAGGGTGTAAACTTTCTTTAGAATGTACGCAGGTGCGACGTACGCGGTTGCACCAAAAATTTCAAGCGCCCCTGGACGCTTTTAGCAAGCCGCATGCAGTGCCTATTACAGCACAAAACGGCGCTGTCCATAAAGAGCGGTGCCACTGAAATTACGTCAATTTCAGATAGGAGGCACTAACATCGTTCCGCGCTGTTTAATGGTCTGATAAGATTTAGCTCCGAAGCTACCTTCCTGCGTCCTTGCGCCGCTCCTGGCTCTGAACGAGCGCTTCACCTCAACGCATAGCCACGTGACGTTTCCTTGCGCATGCGCACTGTCGCCCACCTGTGCAGAAGCGCGGGCACCGTGCGTCTTGCGAGGCATGTTCGTTTCAGTCACGCGTGCGGCATGAAAGCGTCGCTAGGCGTTGCTAGGCGTTGAACGACGCCGGCGTGCCAGCGTTGCTGGAGCACATCAAGTTTTGCACTGTAATATGACACTTTTTTAGAGCGCAGCTCTTTGGCGTCCGTTCCTGGGTTTCGCGTCGGCGTCGTCGTCGGCCTCGTAACCAGCTCCGCCCCCCTTTCATCCCCCCAGCGCTAGCAGCGATCGACTGATACCGCTGGATGCCGCTGACGCCGCTAGAGAGTCAAGATAACGTGACTGCATAGAACACCGTCGCCGCCATGCAGAAAGAGGAGGAAAGGGTCCCCCCCCCCCCCCTGTTCTTGTGTGGCGGATAGGGAGCTCTTCAGTTGCCGACGCGCCGGTTATTCGTTGTCCCTGAAACCAACTCCGTAGCTGGGGTTGACTCACTATCGGCGTCAGCGGCATCAGTCAGTCGCTGCTATCTCTTCCCTCCTCCCTTTATCGTGTTGTCCGCTTGCTGAGCGCGCTTCTGCCCCCATCGTTTGCCGCTGGGTGTACACGCCGCCCCTCCCCCCTCTTCCTGCGAGTCTCCGGTTGTCAAAGCGCCGGCTCGAACTTAGTTCCTTTCTTCGCTCCTCCTCCAATGCAACCCCTGTGCGGTGGCAATCAGAGAGCCAGATCGGTGGCGGCGGATCTGTATATGTGCACCGCCCGAGCCGAAATTGCCGCTGCCGTTCGCCCTGTGCGGTGGCAATCAGAGAGCCAGATCGGTGGCGGCTTGACATAAAGACAAACAGCAATTTCCTAACACTTATGCGGGAGAACATCCCGTTCCTCTCGCTCGTAACACGTCCCACGGCTGTGACAACCTCGCGAGGCACTTGTATACATCTCGTCTTTGAGAATCAAGCATTGGTGTACCAAGTCGAACATATATCAGTCTATTTCTCCGACCACAAAGCTTCCTTCATGACTGTCAAGAACTGTTAGTGGAGTCTTTGTTAAAGGAATACGTGTGAAAAATAAAAAAAAATTCTGTGATAGCGCATACATGTGTTGCTAGATTTCTTTGCCTCAATCTATCGAAAAGGTGAAACAGCTTATTTGCTGCGCTCAAATTTCGCATTAGGAAGTAACGTAATCGTCGGCAATTTTTTTTTACGTTTAGTGAACAAAACTAGAAAAAACACCCACGCATCTCTATATTAGCTGTTCAATTTAAAAATTGTGTGACGATACAACATTTTTTATTGGATAATTGTGTTCGCGTAAAGCTTTCAAGAGATCATCTCGAACCCAGGCATGCGACAACCGCTCCTTACGTGAGCACGGGCGAAGGGAGCTTTCAGAATACGCTTGCTTCCTCCATCGGTCCTTCGCTGTAAGGAGGCCTCACGTAAGGTTAGGAAGCGCTCGAAGGAAAGAAACGTTTCATTGTTTGGTCCTTAGAATAAAAGGTTTGGGCTGTGAATGAAATCTCTTACAATTTATTTGTGAGCGAGGCACTGAAATTCCGAAAATAGAATTTTGAAGAATCATTCAGTCAAGAACGCAATACCTGGTCTGAGCAACCTTGGCTGTTAAATATTATATAACATCTACCTTGCACATACGGTGTACGTGGAACATGACGGCGATACCTACGGCGAGCATTCGCCTGCCTGGTGTGTTCGTGTAATTGCCTATCGCAGTAAGGTGAATCGCTGACGGAGAATCACGTGGGACGTTGGGTGAAGGTTAACGTCTCGCTGATTTGCCGGCATCAATAAAGGATTAATAAAAATCGGGGCCCTCGGCTAACCTCCTCTGTTCTCGTTCTTACATAACGAGGATCTTGAATCTGGCAACATTGTTGCCTTCGGGTAAGATATGCGGGTTTATTGATCAGTTGCCTTCATCCAGAAAGCTCACGTACACGTGTCGCCTGCGTCGAAAAGAATGTTCCACATCGGCCACCAAGGTTTGAGTGGTGGCGCTGGCTAACACTCCCAAGGTTACTTCTAGTACTAACACATAAGTACCCAATTAAGTGGATGCGATATGGCTAAGAGACAAACAGTAAATTTGACAAACATTTTATTTCGGAACAATCGTCACTACCGCTTTGTGGTCACTGATGGTATGGTATGAATAACTTTATTTAGGTCCTGAGGAATCAGTCTGTCACTGATGTACGGTCAAATTTTCTGTTTTGACTGCGGAAACGTTCTTGGCCAATGTAAGATCAATACACGTACCAAGTGTGGTTGTTGGCTGAGTGGCATCAGTGAAGCACATCAAGGCAAAGTCGTCGGCGACGAACTGGACAAACCATCTGTTTTGTGGCTTGGAAATGTCCACGTTAAAATCAACGATGACCGGTGTGATGTGGTAACTTGGCAGGGCCGTGAAGCGCGTTCGCATGAAAAACTCGATGTCCGATCTGGCCGTGTTAAGGGAGATCTCCTTACGGGACTATGAACCATTGATGATAACAGCTTTTGACATATTATTCTTTATGATGCATTTTTTTTCTTCCTTAGAGGGTTATGAGCCATTACTGATGATGATAGTTTCTGCTAGAAATTTTCTTTCCGCGGACACAATTGTGCCGTTAGGGGATAGCGGTAGCCAGCTTCGCTGTGGTATGTTACTTGAACTTGTCAAAAAAGAGATATGAATAAGATGCCACTCTCGGCTAAAATATAAGAAATAAGAGCAATAGAAATAACAAGGAAAAAGAAACAAGGCGAAACACGCAC